>NW_019392702.1:0-58267 GCF_000648675.2 Cimex lectularius
CCCTCAAAACTAAAAATAAGGCCATCTTCGACATCTCCTCCATCTTGAATAGCCTCAGTGGCGGATATGCCAAAATGGCTACCAAGATGGAGCCTGGTTCTTAAAAAATATTGACGGTCTCCTCCTGCGCGTTAATCGATTCCGACCCTTAGGCGCTTCCAGCTTTATTCCGCTTCCGCCAAAAATAGCCGCTAGAAAAGCAGTTATAAATATGCAAAACAATGTCGAGGGGTGTTTCTAATATGCCATACTCTCCCATCTCGTGGAGGGCGCCCACCCGGAACGTGTAAGTAAATACGCAAACTTGCAACATAGATATAATTTCGACTGCATTTGCATCAGTATAAACGTTTTCGCTGTTGGAGAGTCGGGCGACGTGTATCCGCTCATAGTCCTCACATCGGATGATGGGCGAAGCCACTATACATACATCAATGATTTTAACAAATTAGTGGCTTCGCAAATTTCCGGTCACCATAGCGGAAGACACGTCTGTGTCTCACCCATTTCAATATGGACGGGAGGGACATCGCTTGCAGGATGAGCACATGGAGTACTGTGGAAAAAACAAACCGACCCGAATCGTCCTCCCGGCTTGCGACGGCAACGGGAATCCTCCGACAACGTCGTTTATCAACATCCAACGACAGATGAGGATTCCCTTTGTCGTCTATGCAGATTTTGAATCTATACTGCAAAAGATTCCTCCGGGGGACGATTCGGTTCGGACACAAACGACGCCCTACCAGATACATCTCCCGATGAGTTTCTGCGTCCATGTATAAGTAAAGGTCGCAGATGCCATCCCACGCCACCTTCTACCCATAAATTTCCGAACCGTCTACACGGTCCTAGCTATAGCACAACACCCGGAGGGGATCCTTTGCAATTTTCCATTAGACCACAAAGTTATTCTACCCCACACGTTCACTTTTCTCCTGCTGAAGAGTACGTCTATTCGCCCCAGAAACCCTTATTGGAACGAATGGTGGAAGAAGCAAATACCCCTGAAGGGTCTAGAATGGTCGAGAGACTACTTGATGTTAAATGTTAAACTACTTCCAGTATATGCAGAGAATGGACCAACAACCGATCGAGCCACATAGACAAAACACAAATCAAAAACCAAATTGCAAACCACATGGCTTTATACAAAGACCCATCCATTTCAACAAACCATTACAAATCAAACAAAACTTCACTCCATTTTCTCCACGCAGCCGAGAAACACATATGAGCAAAATCTTTTCAAAAACCACGAGTTTTCCAGATGGATGCTAGGGAACAACCAACCGAAAATTCCGTAGATGATTCCTATAAGCTAACTAAATTTGAAAAGGGAAAATTGAACCAAAATGCGGATGCCTTGTCTAGAGTGCAAATAAATATGACTAGAGCAAAAAATAAATATCCCAATAATTCCAAGGTTGATGATCAATAAAATAGATTCCCTGTTAGTCAAATTCTATGAAGAATTTCCCGAGCTAAGGAAGGAAAACTATGCGAATTCAATTTTAGATTCTCCCGAAAGAGAAATCTAAAACTGTCCTAATACCATAGATAATGATTCCACATTCGTAAACATAGATGAAGATAATTGAAACGAAAACAGACACATTATCGACGAAGATTCACAACAAACGAGACACTCCAATTCGGAAGGAAATATCATAAATATAATAAGGATTATCAATCCCAGTCATTGTGTGAATCAAATTCAAATATCTCTTGTCAAATGTAACCCGAAGAAGACAAGAATTATAAATCTATTCAACAGTAAAACACGAATAATTGTAGAAATCTCCGAAGAAAATTTCGAATCCCGCTCGTGACACTGGCTTTTTGTTTAAATCTCAACTAAAAACCTCATTTAATTAAATTTGAGCGGTCAACAACTTAACTAAACAAAATAGTCTTTGATTTACATTAGTAAATTAAAAGAAACTGAATGTATATCAGTACTATTTTGTAATTTCTCGAATAAAAGTTTTTAAAAACGGCAAAAGAAACTATTTAACTGATGCAGTGACTTAACCTCTATTACATTTTTTTCCTTCTTCAAAAAAAATTAATAAAGCTTAAAAGTGGCGGGACGAACCGAGAAGCAGGAAGCAATTCGCGGCCTGCAAGATTCTGATCGGGATGGCACTGGGTCCAGATTGGAAAAAAAAAAAGAAACGGAAAAAAAAGCAAGGAGGATCAGTGGGGGATAGACGTTCCGAGGAAGAGGTTGTCTCCGCGAGCAAAAGAGAATATTGTTTTTCAAAAAAGTGAATGTGTGTGTGTGTGTTGTTTGTGAACCGATCGAAGAGTTGTTACGAAGAGGAACTGGCTGATCCCGTGAGTTGATACAATTCAAATTTATCATCAGGCCTGATAATTCGGGACTAGAGACGTTAATTATAAGTTTCGGCCTTCGATAGTTTTAATTTAAANCCAGCAGTGGCAATTGTTTTTACCATCCTTTGGAAAATTATAAGATACTTAAATTAACACATTACAATTAGATTCAATAGAATTTAAGAAAAAGAGAGAGAGAGAGAGAGAGAGAGAGAGAGAGAGAGAGATAGTCAGTTTTCCCCCCAATTCATAGTATCGCCGAATTTGTCTTAACATTGTGATTAAATGGCGTGGAAAAACATGAACAATTTTACAAGTATATAAGGGAAACGTGTGCTGATTGGTCAGTAGTATCCACCATGCGTTTGTTGAAGCAACACGACACTCTGCGTTTTAGAAATCTCGACGATCACGGCTATCCTGCGATGAAAGCATCGAGACACGGTCCACTATTGCCCGACTCCATCAGATGTCTAATCTGCGGACCATCCAATTGCGGAAAAACTAATCTTATGTTGAGTTTGATCTATGATCCCAAAGGTTTGAGATTCTTGAATATCTATTTATTTGCTAAATCGTTGCACCAACCAAAGTATAGACAATTCGCTCAAATATTGAAACCCATCGAGGATATTACGTTTTTCCAATTTGACGACAATGCAAACGTCCCGCCGCCCAAAGACGCTCGACCCGATTCAATTTTCATTTTCGATGACATTGCCTGTGACAAACAGGACAATGTGCGAGCGTACTTTTGTATGGGACGGCATAACGGCGTCGACATTTTCTATCTGAGCCAGAGTTATACAAGAATTCCCAAACATCTAGTCAGAGAAAATGCCAATCTCCTCGCCATGAATTTGGTTGCGCCGAATGACTTCAGTCTGCCTGTTCCTTTTAATGGTCTTTGAAACTGATTGTGTCATCACTGCATAAACGTCTCATTATGACACACAAAAATTAACAGAGTAAAGAAAACGGTGAGATATTTCTACCCTGGGCAAGAAAAATGTAAAAACCGACCGAATGTAACACTGAAATGTACCAATAAAAACGTCGAGTCTTCGTTTGTCGGTAAATAATGATAAATTATGATTTATCTCAACATTTATGATTAATCCCAAATGACTCTCACGTAACAAATACTATTACTATAAATGTACAAAAACGCGGTTTAAATTAAAAACTAAAAATATATTAAGATCTATACATGCTGCAATATTTTTTGACGAGTGGTGTATGATTTTTTGATTTCGGTATAACCTTTTCACAGTACAAAATTGAATTTTTAGTATCTGAGAAGGTATCAGTAATAAAGTGCGTTTGAATAAATGACTCTGAGAAGGTGGAGGCGAAACAATACCAACCTTTTACCCCTGTTCCTCCGTCGGTCTTTAATTACTTACTCCTTTCAAGTTACCCTAGCCAACATCTTGACGCTATCCGCATTTTCCCTTACATCTACCTCACTTCAGACCGGAGCATTATAAAGAACCGTGTTTTTATGGTTGGATTTTTAACCATATTTGTATATCAAAGATTTAAATTACATATATAAAAACTAGGCGCAAAATTAAATTAATACAAATTATCAGATATTGTGTGTAGTCTAAAAATGGATCAATTTTCTTCCGTTAAACCATCTTTCTATCTTCTCTCTTTTCAATTTTTTTGCTACAATAAGTATACAATGAGATTTTTTTATTCTGCATGTCCCGGTAGTTAGACGTAGTTTGGACGTTTTTATCAACTTTAGTCCATAATAATTTTTTAAAAATCGAGTAAAATAGCACAAATTTAACAAGTGAAAATATTTGATAAATATATATTTTTATAATTTATTTGAACGAGGACAGTATTCCTAAGGAGTCATAGGGGTTGAACTTCTTTCAGATTATTGGAATTACGAGGATAACGTAAACATTATTGATCTCAATATCCCGTCCTCTGAACTACAACGATGCAATATTTGGTATTGTAATGAATAAACAATGGCTGAGGCGAGCCAATTTATTTAATAGTTTAGTTTTATAATTTTAATAGCACAGGAAAAAAGTCCTATCACGACTTCCTATAAGAATACCAAGATTTAGGTTAGGTCACAAGAACTTTGCCAAAAAAATCCTCTTATTTGACCCTTACTCTTCTGTAACCAAGAAGTACTCAAAAAGTACAAAAATTCGAGCAGTGCTCAATGGCTCGGCTCCCGGCGACACTGGCGTGCCACTCAACGAAAGACTATCCTTCCTGGGCCAAAATTACAAAACGAATTACCCCGAGTAATCCTGTCTTACAGGTCCCATGGAATAGCTGTGTTCAAACTTGCCTATGATGTAGCGGTAGATCCTTCTCACACTCGAACAAAAAAAGTTCTAACACATTTTCTGGAGTCCTGACCCTTCTTCTCAAGTAAAAGAGTTTGAATTGAACTCGGTTACTTATCGTTTACCACCTTCTGCGTTCTTGTCTATTCGTGTACTAATACAATACGTGGTTGCTGATGAGGGAGAAAAATTCCCTCTGGCCGCGGGAGCTTTGCTTGAGGAAACTTACGTAGACGACATTGTCTCGAGAGCAGACTCCCAAGAAGAAGCGGAAAAAATGCAAAATAGACTGGTTTCTCTCATGGCGTTGGTGCTGTGAGTTTGAATTAAGAAAATGGACCAGTAATGATTTGTCCATATTGCACAATGTCCCTAAGGGACACGTAGAGCCTCTCGTTTTCCCCGATGTCCAAGCGAAAAATTCTCTCGTATGTTGCCCAAATATTCGACCCGCTTGGTTGGCTATCACCTGTCGCATTTCTCCTTAACTATTTTTTACAATTGCTGTGGACCGAAAGATTAGTCTGGGACGAGACACTCTGAAATGCTATTTGAGAAATGGAAGCAACTCCCATTGCAAATGCTTTTGTTAGCGAATTTCAAAATTCCCCGTTATTCTCCCTACCAAAAGGGTTCCTCTTGAATTATCGAATTTTGCGATGCGTCGTACAAGAATTATGCTGCATGTTTCTATTCGTACACTAAACAAGAAAGTCCCCTTTTCTTATGCTTCTTGCAAATAAAGGTCATGTTGTACAGTTGAAAGTAATAACTGAACACGGTTTAGAACACTTCTCTGCTGTGCTCTTGTCACAACTCTGGAACTGGAACTGTAAGTCTCATCGTTCCCTGATATAACCTCTGATAGAATTCATCTTTATAGTCACTCTCTGGTTGTGTTATCTTGGCTTGCTACTACAGCTCACCATCTCAAAACTTTCGTAGCAAATCGGGTCGAAAAAATTCTTGACTCCTCTCGTTTGACATCTTGGGATCTCATTCCATTTGAGTTAAATCCTACGGACGTTGCTAGTCGAGAAGCGACTCCTTCGCAACTTTATAACATTTTTTTGCACTGTGAACCCTCATCTTCATGGCCTCAAAGAAACATCACTGCTCTTGTGTTGAATGAAATACCTAAATTGGAATCTGCTTCAGTTTCTTTGGTAGTACGTTCAACCCCCTGTGATTTTCTCGACACCATCCTGAAGTTCTCCTCTTTCTCGACTTTGCATCGTACAATCTCCTATGTCTGTCGTTTTGTACAAAATTTGCGATGGCCCTTACCCAAAAATGAAAACGTTCTCTCTTTCCGTCTAAACTTGAATAAGCTACACTCATTTGTGTCAGTCACACAACGGTTCATTATGCGGATAACATCTAGTCGATTGAAGAAAGTAGATATCCCACCACAAAGGCGTTGCAACCACTTTCACCATTTTTAGATCTCTCCGACTTTCACAAGGTGGGCGGTCATTTTCAACAATCCAAATTGTCCCAAGCTTCCAAGCATTCCCTTCTTCCACAAAAAAAAAGATTTGTCTCTCTTGTTATACGAATATTATCACAAGATCACATCTGGGCCACGTACCGTAGAAGCAATTTTTCGGCAAAGGGTCATAAACCTTCGGAGCTTGCTAAGGCATGTCATCTACCGCTGTCCTTGTTGCTTCAAATTTAAGGCTGTAGCTCTGCTACCCCAAGTTGCCGACCTCCCCCCAGGTCTGGTTTCAGTGTCTCGACGGTTTTCATCCTGAAACCTGACTGGACCATTCAATATCAAATTCAGCCTCAAACGTAACTTTCCGGTATCCAAAGTGTATATGGTGTTATTCATATGCATGAACACAAAATTAGTCCACTCCCAGGGTTTTTGGCTTCCCTTGACCGCTTAACGTCCAGACATGGTTTGCCGTCCCAGATTTTCTTTGACTGTGATAGAAATTTACTAAGCGCCTCTAATTACATCAAACAGGCAATTGGGTTTCTCTCCAGTCACTTAGATGAGCTATACATTCACTGCGCTTCCCTGGAGATTCAGCCCACTTTCATCCCCAAATTTTGGTGGTGTTTGGGGGGCCAGGGTCAATGGTGCAATGTCTTTTCACAAAGATGGTGGACCCGGCCAGATTAATATTTTTTTATAAAATAACTTATATCGGGTTAAAAAATTGTATTTAAATAGTTTACTTGTTATTGTTTAATTGTCGATTATCGTTAGCCAGAGAAAAGAAAAAATAATGCTATTTAGTCACAGATATGTTATCCTATCGATTATTGTTTTGGATCGATGTGTGTCGTCTGCATCGAGTCAATCTCCCTCCAAGGGATAACCGCGGGGAGGGAGTCTGAGTTCGACAAGTATGTGCGACGCATCCCGATCATCTTCGCCTCGTAAATCTCCTTTTGTTCGTGCCACGATTTTCGTTTTGTTTTATCGTAGGAGGTGTGCAATCGTCATATTACCATTGTGAACTTGTGTCATCGTCTTCGGTCTCAAAACGGGAAATCGACTGGCCACGTGGATACACGATAGGTGCGTCGCCCACGAGACTTCCATTTGTTTTCGTGGAACTTTTAGTCATCCACCAATATCGTCGGATTATTCCTTCACCATCGTAAACTCGTCGTCGTGGTGTTCTTCTTTCATAAACCTCAACAGTATAGGATCGACCTGCCACGTGGATACTCGGTAGGTGCGTCGCCCACGAGACGAAGCATTTGTTATCATCGAACTTTTAGTCATTCATCAACTATCGTTGGATTCATCAATCAAACTTCACCATCGTGAAATCATCGTCGTCGTGGTCTTCGTTCACAAACCTTTAACAGTATTGTAGACTCGGTCTGTGCGTCGCCCACGAGCTTTCCATTTGTTTTCGTCGGACCTTTAATCATTCGGCAATATCGTCGACTCACCGTCATCGCTTTTTTCGTTATTCATCAATTATACACTTAAGCCAGAAACACACTTACCCGATGCTACGCCATGCGACGCTACCCGAACCATTCTACTGTGCTTCCAACAGGACATACTTGATGCTTTCAAAGATAATTGCCAAATGAATGTAATCTTTACAGACTTTAGCAAGGCATTGGACGAAGAAAATCACAAGGTGCTAATCAGTAAACTGGAAGTAGTAGGCATACAAGGTTAAAATTGCTTTCCGATTTTCTTAGAAATATAACACAAATGGTGCCCATAAACACTGTACAATTGGAACCAATGAAAGTATCATCTGGAGTACCTGAAGGCGGGCATCTCCCCCCCTCTAATTATTTGCGAGGTATCTAAGTTTGCAACCATGTTTCTTAGATTATAATTATAAATTTTTAAATTTATTTTAATTTTATATGGAAGTTATCTTACAAATTTGTTTTGTACTCTTTCAGTTTTATCAATATTTGTCTTACAGTACGGTGACCAGAGTTGAACTCAAGAATGGACCTGTCTAATGAGATGTATAGTATTTTAATAAATTGATATTTTTAAATTCTGATGTAATTATTTTTAACAGTTGTGCTCATAATATTTAACTAACAATTTATACACGGTTTTGCTCAAAATAATGCATGAAGAACAAAAGAGGTGTTGCGATTATGATACTGATTTGTGATACACGCTGTGGACTGTACGTGGCGTGCGCTTGACGTCGGATAAATGTGCACACTGCACACCCTGCCAAAACGTGGCAAGGCTTCGAGTAGCATCGAATAGCGTCGCGTAGCGTTGCATCAGGTGTGTTCCCCGCTTTATGTACTGCTTCGATGCAGTAAAACAAAATCGAGAATTCCAGGAATGTCAAAGGCGTTCCCCAAACCATCTGGATGGGCGGAGGGGTCCTTCTTGAAAAGGAAGAGACAAATCTCCTTTCCCGATGATGCGATTGGACACTTACCGATTTTTTTGGCCTCTATGATAGTTAAATATATGTGACAGTGGGAAGTAAAGATATGATTTGATATAATAGGAAAAACGGTGATTTGAGAACAAGAGATAGATTTATTCAACTAAATTCTTCGATGCAAATTATCAATAAGCCAGGTTTGAGACAGAAATCCGTTTGTTTGTTTTTAAAATTAAATATACTACGAAAGAACATGAGATACATATACGAAGGAATACAAATACGAAAAAACAATTAACAATGTAAAACTCAAGGAAATAAATGTCTTAAAACCTAAAATAAAGTGTACATTTGAATGGAAGAAAGAGCAAGCTCGCATGCGAAATAAATTATATAAACTGATTAAACTTAAGTGTACATATATTTTTTTATTTTTACGAGGGCTCACAACAGCAGAGATCATATAAACCCTCAGGGTGCCGGTGTTTTTGAAAAAAAGTCAATTTGTAAGTATGTCGGATTCGAATGCAGGGCCACTGGATTCGAACCCTGGACCTTTACCTTACAGTGATAGTGCCGTGTCAACGCCTGCTAAATCGTTGCGGCCACCGACGCCCCTAAAGCCAGGAACACACTTACCCGATGCTACGCCATGCGACGCTATCCGATGCTACTCGACGCCTTGCCACGTTTTTGTGGGGTGTGCACATCTATCCGACGCAAGCACACGTCGCGTACAGTCCACGGCGTTTATCTCAATAATCACTATCACAATCGCAACGCATCTTTTGTTCTTAATGCACTATTTTGAGCAAAACCTTATAATAAATTGTTAGTTAAATTTTAAGAGCACAACCATCTAATAAATTGTTCGTTAAACTTAATTGCTTTAAATAAAGTTACTCCTAACCATCATAATTAAACAATGTATATAAAAACTTATGAATTTATTATCTCGTTTAATTTGGTTTACATTAAAATAACATGTTGTAATTAATATAACGACAAAATTACATGTACTTAGTTTGAAATAAACCCTTCGTCGGCTCTTTTAACCTCAAAGAATCCGTCGCCTTATACAAAAATGTCTTTTCTATACCGACATCCTTCCCCACCCCTTCAAAATCCAACGTATATAAACACAAAATAGCAAAATCTCACTGCCACTCCGACACGACACGCAAAAATGACACAATTACGCAGAAGACAAACACTTTGAGTGAGTAGAAATACTTTGTTTGAATATAAAATATATTTTGCATTGTATAAATTCACTTTTCCACATCCTAAATGTAAGTGTTAAATGTAAACATTGTTTGTAAATCCCAGGCCCTGAAGATGATCTCAATAAAGATCGAAACGTTGGCACGATAAAGAAAATGTTTTTCTGAAACCTACATCACACCAGTCCGCATCTCACCATTTCTAAATAAATATCGATTAACCACACAATTTTTTATATTGTTTACTTGGTATAAATTTAAGAAACTAAAAGTTTCTAGTATCACCTCTGCACAGCATTGATGTCACCATTTACAATAACGCCTAATTCATACGGTTGGCCAGTTGGTCTTCGGTGGTTGTAATCTCGACAGTCAATCAATAAGGGCACCGGGGTTTCCTCGGAGTTACAGTTTACGGCTGGCAATCGCATCCTTTCAGCATTCTGGGCCGGAAAATCGGGCTTATCGTTACTAACTGGTTGTTGGTAGGTTAACGATGTTTTCCTCTGATCCAGGATTGCACTATACGTTGGTTTAGACGATGCTATTATATTTTCCAAGTAAGCAATTTTTCTTTGAGAAGACTTACGTTATCCTTAAGGATTTTGTTTTTGTCTGAAACTTAATTAAAAAGTTCTCGCAAGAGTATATTCTCATGCTTGTGAGATTCCTCGTGGCAATTGTCGATGCCGAAGTCAAACAGCATATAACTCGCGTTTCATCGATTACGTGAATGTCTCTCTTCGCGAGGCAACTTCGGTGAAATAAAGCATCGCATTTTACGCATACCGCACAAGTCACTGGTTTCGTTATACAACAAGAGAACTACCAATACTCACCTGGCTGAATGAGGTCATCGATATTTTATTCTTCCTATACGTTCTGTTCGTCTGGACTAGGCTGAATAAACCGTTCGTAACGGTAAAGAAACGCTTAAGAAATGTAAAAAGTCCTAAAATTAGAAAATGCGAAAAATAACATATAAATAATATAATGCCAACAGTGGAACGGTCCCCAGTAAAGAATTGGTTCTTGAATTCTTCAATTTTTGTTCATCACTTGTTTTGAATCCCTCAAAATGTTCCATTTTTTCATATGTTTAATGTTTTTCAACATTCAATTCAAACTGTTCTTTCATTTCTGCTTTCTATTCGTATACCGCCCATTGAATTTTATTATCTATTTCTTGCATTCAACCTACAGGGAATGGAAAATTAGTAATGAAATCAACAATGTGGTTTTATAATTAAACTTTGATGATTTTCAAAATATTTTTTCATAACGTCCAGGTATTATTATTTGTTATAAAACTTGGAGCATGGGTCATTTTCTCAATTAGACCACTACTGCACCCAGTTGCATTTCCACCTGGTAGTCAATAATGCGTCTTTCCTTTCTGTTTCTCCGCAGGATATTATGCACTTATTCTTTTCCGAGCGCATGCGAAATATTTCAACACACATTTAATCCACATTTACACAAATGAATACATTCACACCTCTGTACATTGCCTTCATTATATTCGGTAGATGGAGTACTCAATATTCTTCTATCAACCTGCATACAAAAAGAAACAAATCCTTTATTTCGCCATCGACCCAAATCACGTACACAGCTCGAGGGGCGATAGGAATGCTATTTCACCAACAGCCCCTCCCATTCACTCTAATAAATACACTCACTTATACAAAATACAAAATTTTGACGACTATATAAAATAAAAAATTCCCAATTCCCCAAAAAGTGGAACAGGGGAATCCGAAACTCGCTACCGTGTCCGAGAACTATTCTTAAATCCGGCGACATGCCTACACGCTCTCTGTGTGGAGCCAAGGCACGACATGCCTCTATTATGTGAGACACATCGAACATAAGGGACACCTGCACGGGCTTGGTCCCAAAAGCAGGTGTCCGTGTGTTAACCGCGTTTGGCCAGTCCTCAAGCGGGTGAGTACGATCCCTCGTATCCTGCGCAGGTTCTCTGAGGGGATTAAGAAATAATATTAAATTGTCAACTTTTTGTAACCTGTGGTATTTAGTGACCGTTATTTAATGATTATTTGGAGATCGTGAAATGCGGTCTGGTAAGGGGAAGTGGTGATTTTTTTTTTTAATTTGAGCGTCCGTGATTTGAATTTGACTGGATTAAACACTGGAAAATTTAAACTGAGGGAAAACTTTCGATTACTCGCTTCGGCTCCGTGACTAATGCTTTAGTTTAAAAGACATGTATTTATTTAGGAAGAATTCGTCTAAATCCTGAGGCGGACATTTATCCGCAAGTCGGACATCTTTCATTTGAGGAAGGGACCGGGTAAATAAATAACAAGCCCTCTTCTGAATTCCAGCCAATTCTCGAAGACAACTGTTTTAACGCCAATGCTCGCCAGCGTGCTCAACATTGTCCACAATTTCAAAAAATCACATTTAAGCCAGGTTGTATATTGGCCTACCGGAAAAAAACAATAATCTTCTTCCTAAACCGTCTGACTTGTTTACCAAATAAGTTAATGAAAATTTGTTTTGCAGATTTGTACATAGATTTGTCTGAAATAAAACATTGTCCATAGGCCGATTATTTGCCAATTAATTAATAAGAAAATATATTGATTTATCATTATCTAACTGTACAAAAGAAGTTACACCACCCTGAAATAAATCGGTTTTAACATAAATTTATCTGTATATTGTACAGACGATACTTTTTGTAAAGCGTCAGGAGTAGTTTCTCGCATTACCTAATCAAATAAATTGTCCATATTTTGAACGAAGATCTTAAAGCGTATTGATGTGAATCAACCTTTCTGACAGAAACCATGCACCTAACTGTGCTATTGGAAATTGCTATTTGCTTGACGATGCAGACCAAATCGGCTACGGCTTTTCACTCGGAAATTATAACAATTGAACACTGCTCTAGAAAATGAAAACGGATAGAATCCATCGAAGGTAGCCTCTATGACAGTCAGGCAACACTCAAAGCTGTAACATAATGTGTGGCGACGTCTAAATACGTCAGGATTCCAATGGAATTAACGGAAGAAATTTGTGATAATACCGTCCTGGGTTTCCCGGCACACAGATAATGCCAAACGCAATAGAAAAAAAGAATGGCTACACAGTGAACAAAATGGATGAAAATGTAACGTACTTGAGAACTTATAACAACTTATAAACTATTCAAACAAGTAACACTTAAGATTTTTCCGTCGAATTGTTACCTTTCTCCACGCGATAATTTGAAGTTAAATAAAGCGAATTTGAAATTAAAAAGGTATAATTTGGAAAGAAAAAGGGTTAATTTGAGATTAAAAATGGTTAATTTTAAGTTATAATTGTTCAATTTAAAATTATAAAGCGATTATTTCCAATTAAAAATGGTTCATTTGAAATTTAAAAAGGTTCATTTGAAGTTATAAGCGGTTAATTCGAAATTAAAATCTTAACTTTTAAATTTAAAAAAATAATTTGGTGGAAAAAAGTTATTTTTAAATTAAAAAGAGTTCATTTGAACATACAAGAAGTTAATTTGAAATTACGAAAAGTTCATTTTAAATTTAAAAAGGATGGAAAAAAGATTAATTTGAATTGAGAAAGTGGGTGTAAAGAGTTGGTTTGGAATTAAAAAGGGTTAATTTAAAATTAAAAAGGGCTAATTTGGAATTTAAAATGGTTAATTTGAAATTCAATAAGACTAATTTGAAGTTAAAATGGGCTAATTTAAAAATTAAAAGGGTTAATTTGAATGAAAAAGGTTTAATTGCGCAAACTAACTGTCATTCACTCACTTTCACATTAATAAAAATATTACACAACAGAAAGACAAACGTTCAACAGAAACAAAATGCAACAAAAAACACCAACATTCAATAGAAGACAACATTGAAACAAAATACAAAAAAAGTAAAAACTGATAATAAATAATAACCGACAACGGAAATTACGTTGAACAATAAACACCAGCACCACTGTATTGATACACCGTCAATTAGATGGGTTCCTGGCTGATGATGGCGCAAAGCCGAAACGCGTTTGAGTAACATTAAAACACGTAAACCTTTATCTAACGATCTCCAGATTAGGGATCTGAAAACGTATTTGTATTACTGTTGGCAACAACGATAGAGATAATCAATTGAGCCTTCAACATTTTACTAACAGTGATAGATCAAGGAACGACGATAGGCAGACCAGGATGATAGGTTACGACCAAATTGCCAACCACGCGGAGTTTTTTCTTTTTAGCTAAACTTTAAACGTTTTCTAGCGTCTAAATTGTCTAAAAGATGTCGGAATTAAAATATGAACTTGAAGCTAATAGTCGAAATCTAGTATAAAAATAACTCTTTGGAGACGAAAAACTACAAAATAATTTTTTTCTGCAGTTTTCAATGTTACCCTATGTTGGGTGGAAGGGCGGATCTTAATTGACCCGCAAACTTCCGTACCCGTTTCAAAGGTACAATTAAATTTTGTTCTGTTTTTTCTCTCTTTTAAATAGGTGGCCACTATTATATTTAAGAGGGATTTGGGGAAAAGAAAGGGGAGATTGATAATACTTTAAAAACAAAATTAAATATTTACAATTTATTTACACTAAGAAAAAAGTTAAAAGAAATTTCCTTAATTATCAAAATAATTTATGATTAAACCTACTGGCCAGGGTTTTACGAAAACCAAGAAAAAAAAACAAACGAAAAGGTACTGGGTGAGCTGACGACTCGCTTTGGTTTTACAAAACAAATTAAAATAAAATAAAAGACGAAACGAAAAGGTACTTGTTGGGTTGACGACTCGCTTCTCCCAGCAATCGAAATAAGCGGTGTTGAGCTGGAGGTTCCTGCTGGGTTCCACTTCGACGAAGGTGCCTGTAGAGCCGGATGACGATACCGTTGACGTAGTCCGTAAGGTTAGTGATGTGACGACAAGGTGTTGAATCGAAGAAATCGATGGTGAATGGCCAAAGGGAATCGATATAAGGTTCGATAATCGATATGGTGAACGGTGCGTCTTGTGCTGACCCAGGCAAGCGAGAGACTAACTTGCTCCCGTGCAAAGGCCGAAGACACCGGCGTTATCACTTGCCAAAATAAAAACAATGGGGCCTCAGCGAGTTAAACAGGGCCTCCCGAGGCGAACCTTGGTCAGCCGAAAACAACAAAAATGAAAGCTTCTTGGGGCGTCAACACCCTATTTGGGTGAAAATTATTGTAAAAGTCTAATAAACATAGAAAAAAAGGAGTATTTGTCTTTAGGGTCTCATTATTATAGTTATCAAAATCGGTTAATACCATCGATAAACTTCCGGTCGATTAGTCATTCGTAAATCCCGGTTTAACAATTGTTTGAATTTACGTTTTACACTCTACTTTCATGAAGGTTTAATTTTTATGGTGCAGTTAAAGTTTTGAATTCTTTTAAATTGCTGTTGGACTTCACCTTTCTGCGGTATAATATTGGTATAACGTGTAATGTATCACGAGATATGTTTTACGGGTCAGACCGATCTTGAGAGTAAGGGCCTGAAACCTGACAAAGTGCAGCAGTTTCGGAAAAGAAGGGACAATGAACCTCCCGAACCTCTCCTAACTTTCGTCGTTAACTTCAAAAAGGGAACGCTCAAACGGGAAATCACGGCCGTCAAAACCGTCTGCTATTGCACGGTAAAATGGCAAAAGTACAGAGCCAAAGGAGGAATCCTAAGATGCTTCAAGTGTCAAAACTATGGTCACCTTTCCACCTACTGTCATCAGAGTCCAAAATGCTCAATATGCGCTAAGGGACACGCAACGAAGGACTGCCCCGACAAGGCGAAGAACATTTGTCCAAAATGCGCCAACTGTGGCGAAAATAACCGAGCCTCTGACACTGAATGCCAACCAACTTTAAGTACCTCCAAGCTAAATCCACGAAGCAGAGATCAATGCAGAGAGCAAACCAACAGCGATTTCAGTTGCATCCTGAGCAATTTCCGTCCATTAACCCATCAAATACAGCCCTTGACCAACACACCGATCTGGCCAACAACCAAGAACACGCGAAGACGAAGGAACCAACTTTGTCACACTGTTAAAAGAAATGAAGGGTATGTTTAACATTCAAAAACTAGCAATTGTAATAAAAAACACACTTTCTCAATTTAAGACTGTAACTGACTTTTTAACTCAAATTAAAAATTTTAACTAAAAATCCCCTATTTCTAGCGGAAGCATTATTCTCATTTTTTGATTGATGTCTATGTATAAAAATAACTTTTCTTCTTGTAACCTACTAACCTGCAATTGTAATCTCTTAAAACTAAATTCATTGAATTAACTTATTGTCTGTCTAAATTGCAAGTGGACATTTCTGGCCTTGTTGAAACTAAACTAACTCCCTCAGACAAGTTAATAGTACCCAACTATAATATGTACAGAAACGATCGCACATCCCAAGGTGGGGGAGTCTCAATTCTAATAAAGACCGACTGCAAACACGAGCCAATACCACTTCCACAGCTCCACTCCTTAGAAGCTGTAGGAGTGATTATTACATTAAATAATAATAAAAAATTAGCTGTTATCAGCTGTTACAAGCCCCCTAGAAAACGCTTAATACTATCGGACATTTCGGCGCTTTTGAACATCCAGTCGTCAGTAATACTTCTAGGAGATTTCAACGCCAAGCACGTTGCATGGAACTGCGCTTACAACAATTCAGATGGCAACAACCTATACGATTACACCATACTAAATAACGCCATTTTGCCCTGCCCAGACGCCCCTACCTTTTTTCCACTCTCACCTAGAATCCCCAGTGTCATTGATTTCTTCATAATAAAAAACCTGCACGGGTACTAGACCCCTTACAGTCTTTCTCTCCTAAACTCCGACCATAACCCTGTCCTTCTAAAGCTATCCTTCCAATACAAAACCAATCTTAAGAAAGCCAGATTTTGCTATGATAAAGACAACTGGAAATAATTTCGCAACATACTTAATAATAAAATCAACCTCCCCCCAACAGTGTCAACCACAGAATCACTCGAATCCGAACTATCAAACTTCACGAACACCCTTATATCCGCAGCCAAACAAAGTATACCACAAAAAGTGCCCACACACCCAATCGGAGAGCTCCCATTAGGAATTTAAAAAACCATTACTATAAAAAATAGAGTGCGCCCTCTGTATGAAAGGCACAGAACAAATCGACTGAAAGGGCTGTTGTACAAAATGCAAAACATAGTTCAAAAGCTAGTTGACGGGTGGAGAAACAAAAGTTGGACCAATTATCTCAAGTCTGTCAAACCCAACAATATCCATTTCTATCGTATGAGGTCTTCGCCTGGTAAGAAAGATCGCTAGAGTGCGAAAAGAGAACGAGTGTTGGCGGGCTAGTTCGGTTTATTTAACGATCTGTAGGGTTGCGTGTTCTTCGAACACCAAGGCTGCTACTTAAGCTCTACCACCCCTTCTTCACAGATCATTAAACAAACTCTCGACCTCAAAACATCAAATTCTCATCAAACGCGTAACATTTCCTTGTATTGGACGCTTTTGTCATACCCGTAAAGCCAAGATTCGGTTGTTCGAACTTTTACTTGAGATTTATAAAAACTGCGATGTGGTAAAAGGTGACTTTTTAAACGTAAATATTTTACAAAACATAAATATCGTTATAATAAAAAACCTGTAGCAAATAAATTGTGTAGGTTAGAAGGTATGCTTAAGATATAGCATGTCGCATGATTAGCAGTCTCTTTTTTCTCTCTGTTTTTCTCTATAGCTCGCCCTCTCTGTTTTTTCTAACTCTCACACTCACTCACTCATTCATTCTCTCACTCTCTTTGCAGGATTGTATTAAATCAGATCAGATGAAAAATTACAAAAAAGAAAATACTCATTCTGTAAAATAGGGCAAAAAGATTTGTTATAATTTATTAAGGCTTGCATTTTAAAATCATCTTTAAGAGCTAATCGAATGAGTCGCTACACTGAACAGGGCTCGAATTAAATTTAAAATCTTGACGGCAATAAATCTGAGCTTTTAATGCAGGAATAAAAGCCTAGCAGGTCGGCAGGGCAATAAACACCGCGAGGTGTAACCCGGTAGGATTTAATATAAAATGAATTTGTCTTGAGGAATGTTGTTTAAGAATAAAAGCAGCATTAAGACTCGTGTTTTATATCCCCCTGACTTTTAATCCAACAGTAATAAAGCAACTTCTTATTCCTCCCACTGTCAATGCTCAGATCGCATAATGAAATCTCACATTTGACTGCATTCCTGCTTTCATTACGGTTACGAATATTACAATGGAAAATTATGCCGGATTGGCACTAAACACGCAAACGTGCGATTATTTTAAAACTGAGGCATTTTTAACAGTTCGAGTTACTTCAGTTTTCAACTGGTACATTTAATTTAGTAGTAAATAATGCTCACCAATTATTAGAAAAAGTTTTAAAAAACG
Organism: Cimex lectularius; assembly: GCF_000648675.2. Lineage (NCBI taxonomy): Eukaryota > Metazoa > Arthropoda > Insecta > Hemiptera > Cimicidae > Cimex > Cimex lectularius. The sequence continues at coordinate 18,191 of NW_019392702.1, forward strand.
TTTTGTGATTCATTGAGTTGGGATATAGATTCTCTATAAGAAATTCGGTGTGGAAGCGGGTTCAAGAAGCGTATGTCCTCATATTTAACGGCATGTAAATTTTCCACCGCATGTTTGCCCAGGGCTGTGGCGTCTACGTTTCCGTTTTTGAAATCATTTTCGTGTTGCTGGACTTTTTTTTGGGGCATTTGCTTTGTTTCACCAATATAAACTTGTTCGCAAGAGCAAGGGATTTTATAGACCAAGTTAAAAACTTGTTTAATTTCTATTTTGTCTTTGAGTCTGCTGTAGAAGGCGCAGTAAAAGTTGTTGGTGGTTCTAAGTCCCAGCTTTGTATTGATATTTTTGACTGACCAGAAGACCTTCGCGATTAATTGTGTGACAACAGAAACGTAAGAAAAGGAAGAAAATGAGAAATATCTTATTGGTTGTGACGCGGGTGTGGTGAAATCACCTATAGACCCAACTGTGGTATTCCTTTGGTGAGCTGTGCTGGAGTGCTTTACCTTTCTCCTTTGATTAATCTGATCACAACAGCATCAGAGGATTCTTTGAGGTATAGGATGCGTCCCACTTCTGTTAAATTCTTTCCGTGAAACTCCACGTTGAATAGATGCAGACATCTGTGGAGTAGGTTGAAAGCTGAATTGAGATTTTGGAGGGTGGGATGTTGTCAACAGAAATGTAAGATTCTTCCAGTCGCGGTGTCTTTCCGGTACCGGTCCCAGTTTAGGATGCAGTTTTCATTTGTGAGTTGTTCATCTCTGGCCGCCACCCCGACAAATTCTCCAAGCATGAAAATTTAAAGTTGAAATTAAAGTTGTTTAGTTTTACCTAAGGATGGGTACACTGATCGTTATATGAAAAACGTGTATATAATTACCATATGACAGCTTGAGGAGAACTCTGGACCCATCCAGTGATATTTTAATGAATTTTATGAATAAAGACATTGAATTTGAATTTGTTTGTTGGTCTAATCTAATCCACTCTGAAATTTAATTATTCGCCTAATCCGCTCTTATGGGTGGGGCCGCGGTCAACAATGATGCGATCGTTTACAAGTTGGTTTAGCACTCGTTGGAGAGAGAGGGGAGGCCGTATAGAACGTAATGCTTAGGGATGGTTAGGGTAATGTGTTATGACATTGGTTAATACAATACCTTACCTGTGCTGGATGGAGTCGGAAGAAGCTTAGAAGAAAACAAGCGAATAGTGAGAGATTATTCGGTCATGGGTGGTGGTCGCGCGCGTGCGTCGCCCCCTGCTTACAACTGGTGTCAGGTGTGGGATTGGTCGGTGCAAGAACCCATACGAAAAGAAAAAAAAATATATATAGACAATAATAATTTAAATTGAAATAAATATCAGAGAAGCAAGAATATTCACCAACTTTATTTAAACACTAATTTTCATCGTACATTATGTCGGAGATAGAAGATTTCAGAGAGAGGTTGAGGGTAGCTATTCAATAGGAGCTACGGAGAGGAAATGAGAAGAGCGAAAAAGATGGTGTCAGAAATAATAAAAGCTACGCTCGCGCTGAAGGATTTGTTGCCTGTCAGAAAGGTGAAGAGAGGGCTTTTGAACATAGGTGGCAAGATCAGAAAGTTAAAAGTTATTAGCGAAGTTCAGCTAGTGCATCGTCGAAGAGCACCGCCCACAAATAGGGGCCAAGTACTGATCCTTGAGGGATTCCTTTTTGGACTGATCTTCGGCAGTCGCTACTGTAGTCACTAAGTGTTACCGTGCGCCCGCTCAGGTAGCTGGCTACCAGGGCTCAGAGGTCTGGTTCGACCCCTCGACGAGTCAGGCAGCTGAGCACAGCCGGCCACCACATGCGGTCAAACGCCTTTTTGACCTCAAAGAAGACGCCGGCAACGTATTTGGCCCGCGACGCCGCCGTTAACTCCGTGATGCATCGTATAGCATGAGTGGTGCTACACCCGGGCATTCCGCCGTATTGTCCCTGATGGAGCCGCGTATCAATTGCAGCGCGTAATCTTCCTAACTCAGCTGCTCTAGTGTCTTCCCAAGCACTGAAAGAAGAGAGATGAGCCTGTAGGACGAGGGTTGGTCCGCTGGTTTACCCGGCTTCAGGAAGGCGCAGACTCGCGCTGTCTTCCACCCGTCAGGGAAATAGCCCAATGTGAGGCAGTCGGCCATTAGCTGGTGGATATAAGGCGCCACGAGCGCGCAGCATCTCTTCACCACCGCAGCTTCCACACAATCCTCGCCTGGCGCCCGACCGGTCCTCAACCTGTGGATCGCTTGGAGGATTTCATTTTCGGTCCGCTGCGGCGTAGTCCCATCCATCGTGATGGCTCGGGCTTCGAGACGGAGCGCCACGTGGGAATCTTCATCTGCCGACACGTCATCTTCTGGGTAGGCCGTTGTTGCATGTATTAACTTTGTAAGGAACATTCAGAATAAACTCCCTTTTCCCAGGGTTTACTGGAGGGAGGATAAAAAAATTATACCCGATATGATAGGACAGCCTCCCCTACGGTACCACCTCGCGGGCCGGGAGTGCTGTAACCCAGTTTTCCTCCTGTAGTTTCACAGGTGTAGAGTTCATGGACACACATGCTAGATTTTTCGGCTAGATACGCCGCTGCTCTACCACCTGAGCTATCGTGACCTCTACGAAGGTCGTGGGTTCGAATCCCTCTCGTGCCATTAACTTTTTTTCATCTAAAAAAAAAACCTTAATTAATTGTAAAGTATTATGATGTAAATAATCTATATGGGTGGGCTATGACCCAACTACTGCCTATAGGTCAATTTGAGAGGGTTGACACAAACATTATCATCGACGATATAGAAGACGAAGGAGAATACGGTTATTTTTTTGAAGCAGATATCCACTACCCTCAGGATTTACATGATAATCATAAAGACCTCCCTTTATTACCGGAAACGAAAATCCCGCCAAATTTAAAGAATAAAAAATTGTTAACGACAGTAGATCATTAACAAAAGTATGTTGTTCAAAAATTTAAAACAAGCCATGCGTTTGGGTTTAAAAATTAGTAAGATCCACCGTGTTATTAGATTCAAAGAAAGTAAATGGCTAAAAAGTTATATTGAGTTGAATGCGGAAAAAAGAAAGATGGCTAACAACAATTTTGAAAAGTCGTTTTCCAAATTGACGATAAACGCAATATTCGGTAAATCCCTTGAAAATGATAGAAAACGTCTGAAAATGGAGTTGGTCAATAGAGAAGAAAGAGTGTGAAAATTAATAGCTAAGCCTACATTTAAAGACAGAACCATTTTATCAGAAAATCTGTGCATCGTTCACTTGAATCGTGAATGTATAATTTTAAATAAACCAATATTTGTGGGAATGGCGGTTCTCGATGTGTCAAAAACTTTAATGTATCATTTCCACTACGAAGAAATGGTACCTATTTTTAAAGATAGAATCCGTATTCTCTACATGGACACTGATTGTTCTTTTATGAAATACACAGTAAAGATTTTTTTAAAGAAATTAAAAAAATACTGCACAATTGTGATACTTCAGATTATGAAGTTACTCATCCATGTTATTCTACAGAAAACATGAAAAAAATTGGAAAATTTAAAGACGAAGCAGGAGGATTACCTATTTTAGAATTTGCAGGAATACGTTCATTGATGTACGCCTACAAACAAAATAACAAGGAGACCAAAAAAATCAAAGGTGTTTCGAAAATGTCCGTGGATCGAACATCTCATTCGAAGACTATCTAAAATGCGTTTATAAAAAATTCCCACTCCGTACGAAAATGCGAGCTATTCGATCTTATCACCATGAGGTATATACTGAAGAAATAAATAAATTAGCATTGAGCCCTCAGGTGTCAAATAGGAAATTCAGTAGACACCCTACCACATGGTCACTATTCTATGTACGATAATTGTCCGAGTATTTCATCATGTCATTGATAATCAACGGGTGTTTTTGTAACCGATGTAACTAAGGAAAAATATTTTTATTTTATTATTGTTATTTGTTAGTTATATCAAATATTTTTGATTATACAGAATTTCTATTTATTTATAAAAGGATAGCTACTTTACTTTAACAATATATATATATATATAAAATTTATTTATTGATCTATAAAGATATACATAAAAGAAAATTATACGTTACATTTAATTTTATGAGTAATTTTTTTATAGAAGAACACTTTTGCGTTATATTTTTATTTGATATACTTTTCGTGAATTTCGTTATAAATATTTTATTTGAAATAAAATTTCGTGTAATAGCATGAGTGTTTAGAAGATCACTGGCGAGGTGACAAAATACCCGTAAACCTGTATGAATGAGAATTATATCAATATTACACAGAAATTTATTTCAAACAAACCTCCTTGATGTATCTCCACTTTGACGTAGTGAGGGGCTTAAACACTAAGAGAGATACGAAGTTATAAAAAAAATTTATTAAACTCAACTGATACTTTGTATGGACGTACTGACCACCTATGTTAAAAACACCAGTGGATAAGGCAGGGATCGAACCCGTGACCGTCAACGAAAGAGTGGTACCACCTCTCTCACATCAACGACCCCACGATATTATTTTAATGCGATAACAAGGTAACTTGTACGAGTTGAGAAATCCATCCAAGCGAGAAGTCGGTTTTCGATCCGTAATAAAAGTATATTCCCTACAGGTTAAAATTATGGAATTTATTTTATTTAACATTACGTTAACTATTCTTTTATTTAAATTAGATGCCAATAATTAAAATTATAAGTGACAATTTTTAAAAGAGTTGAAAAATTCAGTCAGAGTTGGCGATATGCTCATGTACATGGGTTTGTGTATAGAGGGAGCGACTAGCGCATGTGTAAGAGGAGTAGGGATTGGCAGGTAGAGGGGTGTGTGACGAAATAAACTTGTATGATCATGCGCGTCTCCCACGACTCACTCTATCAACGACTTTCGAAGTGTGTAAACACACGTATTGGTAAGTAAGCTTTAACTTATTATCAATTTACAATGGTATAGTTAATAATATTTTTCTATAAATTATCTTATTGTTTATAGGAAAGATTAACAATATATTTAAAAAAGGAACCAACGAGATGCCTTCCTCTCTTGCATTATATTTGACGACAATTGCGCAAAAAGACAACAACATTGGTAAAATTTCTCAATTGCGAATTGGATTTGAATATGAAATAGAAAAATTCCAACGAATAAATACCAAATACGGTAATACCGTCATAGCACATACATCGGACCTTACTCAATGGATGATGAGTATCCGAGAAAAAATTTTCTCCCTAGCTGGATCGTCGAAACCCTCACAGACGTCATGATCGAAGAATACGAGCAATCACACCAAAAGATTAATATAATATACAATGGGTTTGAAAATAAAAAATATAATATAGATTTTGTTAGATAAATTTTAATTTTGTTATGTTGTAATTGATTAAATAAAAATGTGTTATTTAATAATTTAAATAAGTTTTATTTATTTCTAAGTACCTATATTCATATAATGATAAGCAAATTAAAAAATATCCCTCTCGTAAAAAAATAGAAAATAATTATATATACTAAACATATTCAAAAACAAGTTATAATTAGATAAAGAACATATCAAAGAAACATGCAATTACATGACATTTGTGACGTTAGAAGTGCAGGTAATTTTAACATGGCCTCCACGAATATATTCACTATATCTTTCCCTAGAAGACCTTTTGTCATGATGCAAGGAGGCGTGCACAAACATGCTCGTCAAATTAGAAGGGTGGGCGATGCATGCACGAACATGCAGGCGCGGTGAGATTACCGCTGTGGTGACGTCATGATGCAAGGAGGCGTGCACAAACCTGCTCGTCAAATTAGAAGGGTGAATCGGTCGTGTACCCATGAATAGGATGCGTTCACAACAAACAATAACAAAAATCAATTTTAATGATAAAAATACGCTTCGAACCGAAAAACGGTGGTGCCCTCCGGTAACTAATTTTCACGTAGAATTCGAAACTAAAGTTATCCCAATACACTTGGTAAATCATATTTTTTTCAAAATAGAGGTTGGAGGAAAAATTTCAAGCCATCAGATCCCACGATTGCAATGACAAACCCACGACAACTTTTTTTTCATTTCTCGGTAACATCCCGTCAGACCCCCGATATCAATAGTTCAGATCGTGGCCGCCAGATGCGAAAGTGAAGCGTATGAGGTGTGAGGCGGTCCCAGAAAGTTAGATTTTGACCGAGGCAGTCCCAGTATCTCCAAAGAGGATCGGAGGGGGGGGGCACACATCAGAAAACAAGTGGACCGGGCGGGAGTGGAACGGGGAAGGCAGAGAAGTGAGGGGGTCCTAGTATCTCCAAAGAGGGTCGGAGGGGGGGGGCACACATCAGAAAACATGTGGACCGGTTGGGAGAGGAACGGCGGAAGGCAGGGAAGTGAGGGGTTCCTAGTATCTCCAAAGAAAGTGGAGGGGGGAATCTACACACCGCCAGACCCCTTGAGGGGGGTCGGGAGAGGGGATGTGGAGGGAAGGGAAGCGCGGGGGTCCCAGTATCTCCAAAGAGGGTCGGAGGGGGGCACACCGTCAGACCCCATGAGTGAGACATGATGGCGTGTGAGGCGGTCCCAGAAAGCCACCAGGTTCGCTAGTGAGCCCCGTCAGACGTGATGACGTGTGAAGCGGTCCGAGTATCTCCAATGGTGGAGGGGGGCAGAAGTCTATACACCGTCAGACCCCATGAGTGAGGCGTGATGACGTGTGAGGCGGTCCCAGAAGTGAACATTTCCTACTACTCCCGTTTATTCAGATATATATTTTACAGGTGAAATAACTGCACTAATTTTCTTTTCAACTAAGAAAAAAATGCTGTCAGTAGAAAGGTAGCCAAGAAAATATACATAATAATTAATAATATCCTTTTCTTTATTTTCCTCCAAATGCCTCAACGTGATTCAATTATGGACAACTGATCTTGTAAATGATCTGCTCGGGGGTCAGCAAGTTATCGAACATTCGTCAAAGAGTTTGATCGTTCTTGATAATCTCTCTCAATCCACTGACAAACAATGAAAGTTGAAACGCTTCTGACCGAACAGCTCAGCTAGAATAGACGGACCAGGATGATCGATCAAATCAACTGTCAATAAACGTTGCCCGACTTTTTATTGAATTTTGTAACCGTTCAATTTTCGCTGTCAATCGTAAAAGTTACTACGCATAAAAAGGTTGTAATTCATCATTGTCATACTAAATTTAATGTTTTTTGTAATATTGTACATATATATGCGCGATTTTGGATGTCTAAAGTGCCGACTTGCTTATTATCTCTGTAGATTCAAGAGATTCAATTCTCTTCTATGTTCTTTAAGGATTATATATTTCTCCCATGGAAACGCGACATAATCAGGCAGCACAAGGCGGAGAGTAACTTCCATTATTATAGTTTTCGACATTTTTATAAATCGCAGATTAGCATTCTCGCCATTAGAGAAATTTTTAGTACAAATTAATTTTCACAGCGAAAAAAAACGTGTTATAAAAATAGTAGCTCTCTCCTGAAATATTAATTCAATGCTTCCAAAATAGATTGACCATAATGAAACATTATTTACCGTTTAAATGTAAATAAAACCTGACCGTTTTAGGTTACTCCTTTTCCATTTTGAAACAAATTTCATCCAGAAAAACGCGGAAACAAATTCAGCGTTTTTATCATTTATTGAATCCATTAGTCGCTAGTTGAGCCGGGGGTGGTGCACACTAATGGGGCAAGGCGCTCTTCGAAATAGTTAGCTAACAATTTCCACTTTGGCTACCCCGTTTGTAATGAGCCTACCCTTTTGTTACGAGTTTATACATAAGTGAAATTGTTTCATGTGCCACTCGAGTTTGGCAGTATCCTAGGGTGATGGTACTTACTCGGCACGCTAGACTGATAGGGTGTCCAAAATTTTCTCCAAGCTACTTTAGATTACATTAAGACGTTAAAGTTATTTTAAAACATCTCTCATCCGTTTTTGTCTGAAAAAGATGTAATAAAGAATGCCGAGTGATGATTTATATAAGTCCAATTCTGCCACGGTTTTACGTATATTCTCACGGATGTAGCACTGAGTTTGTCATTTTTTGCAGTCCGTCGTCTATTACAGCTTTTGTAATTTACAATAATTTACAGTAGGCCTGGAAAATCATTCACCAGGTTGTTGGCAGTCCATGGTCATCGGTCTCATCCGTCCATCCATACAGGATGGGCCCCAGAGGCTATCAACGGGTACGTCATTTCAGTCCCCAACGAAATTAATTTCCATATTAAATACATTCTTACTTATTTACTGTATTTACTCTGTTAAAATGGTGGAGTACTCTATTCCTTCACCACCCTGTATACCTATTATGTGACTAATCCGATTGAGGGTCGATTGGGTATTCAATAGTCGGTAATAGTAAAGGGAAAATGGGCGAGCTGGTACACATATTTAGACCAATCAGAGCTCAGCAATCAAAAGCTCGTCAAACCCCACCACCCACTTTGGCCACGCCCCCTTTACCCCACTCGTTCCATCACCACATCGCCACAACTCTTCGCCCCGCCCCTTACCCTCACTCCTTCCCTTTTGTGGGGCCGAGGGGGCGTGGCCATAGTGGGTGGTGGATGGTTAGGTTAGGGGTGGGGGTGATGGCCCAAGAGGTGTGGGGATGGTTAGGGATGGTTGCGTTAGGGGTGGGGGCAAAGGGGTGCAATAGGTGTGGGGTTGGGGTGAAGTAAGGGGAGGGCGTAAAGTGGGCGTGATCAAAGTGGGTGGTGGGGTGGTTAGGGATGGTTAAGTTAGGGGTGGGTGGTGAGTGACCGTGGTCAAAAAGGGGAGGGGGGAGGGTTAGGTTTATAGGTGGTTAAGTGTGGAAGGGTGGCGAGGGGGTGTGGCCTAAGTGGTGGTGGGGTTTGGCGAGCTCTGATTGGTCTTAAAAAGTGTCCCAGCTCGCGCAATTTCCCTCTACTATGATTAGATTATTGCATGAATATGTAAATTATATATATGTATTAAATTATTTAATATTTATTGTCACTTATTTATTTTGTTAGGATAAGATTGTTGCTTCTCCTTTTTTACTCTCCAGTTTAACGAGATATTGCCTCAAATATATTAGTCCTTAATTCAATATGTCCGAATTAAGTGGGGGAATGACCCACCTTATATTCCGAAAAAGAATCCAAGGTAAATAATTTAAAGAGGCTAGATGAAACCGTAGAAAAAGGATTTAATAAAACACGTTTACTTTCTGATGAACATACTTCAAATAAAGTTACCAAAATCGATCGCAAAACTTTGTTTGCTTCTTTAGCATTAAATAGATATAAGTCTCCAGACCATGGACCTTTTATAGTCCAAATAGAAAGCACTGTTTCAAACGTTGGTAAAATGCATCCTGTGAAGTTAGGTAAAATTATATTCAGTTCTGAGTTTAAATTTAAGGATGAAATAGTAAACATGTTAGTTTCGGGTTTAAACCGTATCAAAGTCGAGTTTAAAACTCACGCAGCAGCTAATGCGATCATTGACTCACAATTTCTAAAAGAGCACAACCTTTATGCGTATATCCCCTCGTTTTTCATATTCAAAATGGGTGTAATTCGAGGAGTAGATCCGGAGCTTACGGAAAAGGAATATTAGACACAATTAACCCATCCTCAAATCGGTTAGGAGAATACCAAAAATTATCTCTGAAAATGGTCTTTCAGGTCTCATTAATTTAGGTACCTGCATACTAACGTTTGATTCCCAATCAATACCAGAAACTGTTTCAATTTATGGCATTCGATGTAAAGTTGATGCATATGTTCCCCCTTTCGTCAATGCCGAAAATGTTTTCGGTATAACCACTTTCAAGATTAGTGCAGAGGGAAACCTAGGTGCGAAAACTGCGGTCTTAACCATGAGGGAAACTCTTCTTGTAGCAATATTACAAAATGCGTCATTTGCTCCGGTAACCATAGGGCGTCAGATAAAGCATGTCCGGAATATAAACGTCTTTTGGCTGAGAAAAAGAATAACGTTGTATCATCTACATTGTATTCAACTGTTACTAACAAAAGTTCAATCTTTTGGAAAATCTGACTGAGTATCCTCATCTAGATCCTCCTGCGCCTTCGGATCAATTCAGTTTGAAATCTCGTTCGGCACAGAATTTGTCAGCTTATAGGCACAATCCTTACAAAGCAAAAGAAAATTCATCTAATATAAATAAAAATATTTCGGAAGTACATTAAAACCCATGTTAAATGAGTCAGATAAAAATACTCTTTCTCCTCGGACGAAGAGAGTATTATCAGGCCCAAAGGCCAATCCATAAGCAAACCATACGAAAGAGGACATAAATTATTTGGTAAATATTTTGGAAATGAGCTTAAATAATAATCCAAGTGCTAAAGCCGAGGATATTTTTTCTAAAGTTATGGAAGCATATAAACAATTAATGCAGAAATTTAATAATACAGAATACAGTTGATTGAGTATAGTCAATCATTTAGTGTACAACCGACGATTAAATAAAATTTAATTAGGTATATATATATTTTAACTTCATATTAATATGTCAAACATTTTACAATGGAACTGTCGATCTATTGTTCCAAAACAAGGACCTTTAGAAGTTATTATAGACAAACTTTCGGTTGACATTGTCATACTTTCGGAGATATGGCTGAACCCGAATCAGAAAATGGTGGAGTAGGTGTGCTTGTTAGGAAAACCATTCCGTTTCTACCGTCTAATGTAAATTGCAATATAGCAAACATAATTATTTCAGCGATACAAATCCAATTAAAAAATTACCTTTACACATCATATCAATTTATAACAGTGAAAAAATAATGTTAGAACTCAGGTTTGGGATTCGTTTTTAAGAAGCTTGCCTAGACCTTGCATTTTCGCGGGTGATTTTAATGTACATCACGTGGTATTGGGGTCGGAATAGACCGATGCTAAAAGACGCGCCTTAATAGATGCTTTAGAAAACCAAAATCTAGTATACTTAAATGATGGGTCCCCCACACTAATCCGTCGATTAGGACACACAAGAAAGTCTACAGTCGATATAACCTTTTTAAGTTCAGACATTACCACAAAAGAATCATGGCACTTACTGGACGATCCAATGGGTTCAGACCACTTTCCCATCTTACTGAAAATTGAGGACGTTGAAGTTGGACAAGTAGTATTTTCCTACCGCAAGTGGAATCTTAAAAAAGCTGACTGGCTTAGTTTCGAGAGGTTTTCAAGTGAGCTGTCTAAAAAATTAACTTATGAGGAACCTTCATATGAATGTTTTTAGAACATGATTAATTTAGCTAGCGACTCATCCATTCCCAAACTCAGGAAAGCTCATGGTCGGGTAAAAAGTTACCAAAGTCCTGGTGGAACTTAAACTGCGAAACCGATTTACGTGAGAAAAAGGCTGCTCTGGTTGCGTACAAAAATTTCCCTTCACCATATACTTACATGGAATATAAAAAGCTCAACGCAGAATTTCATAGGTCTGTAAAGAAAGCAAAAAGGGCGTCTTGGAGAGATTTCTGTGCTACTTTGAAGAAAAGTTCAAAATTGTCAGTGGTATGGTCAAAGTTAAAAAGTTTGAAAAATCGCTCAAAACCTAGTTTGCCTATTGCTGTAGGACCTTGGACTCAGGAGTTCATTCAAAATCTTTGCCCTCAAGGCCCAACTGTAAGTTGGAAATTGACAAATGAGCATCTATGCCCGGCATTGACGCGTGAAGAAAACCCTAACACAACTTCAAAAAGCATTAAAAAGCGCAAATAATTCCACTCCTGGGGTTGATAATATACATTATGCAATGCTAAGCAATCTTTCCATGAGAAGCAAAAAATTCCTCTCTGTATTATACAATAAAATTTGGGAGGGTTGCTTACCTACTCCCGAAGCGTGGGAAATTTCGAAAGTAACGTTGCTCCTTAAGCCAAATAAAGACCCTAGTGTGCCGACGTCGTATCGACCCACAGCTTTTACATCGTGCGTTTTGAGAACGGAGAATGAAAGGATGATAAAACACCGGTTACAATGGTGGTTGGAGAGAAATAGGTTAATTTCAGAATCTCAATTTGGATTCCGTAAGGGTTTGTCTGTTCAGGATGCTCAAGCAAACTTGATTTATGATATATATGATGCCTTTTCGATTTCAAAATCCTTAATAGCGCTATTTGTTGATATTACATCGGCATAGATACTGTAGATTTGGGCCTACTATCACAGAAAATGTCTGAAATTGGTCTTCCTCACGTTGTAATCCATAATATTTTAATATTATAGGAAACAGGAAAATAATTGTAAACATTAATGATTCTACATTTGGCCCGTATACTTCATATCAGGGCCTTCCGCAGGGAGGGATTTTGAGTCCTGTTTTGTTTCTAATTTATGTACATGATCTCGCTAATGCTATCTCCCTAAGCATTAAAGCTATACAATATGCTGACGACATATGTCTTTATACGACACATCGATTGAAGCCGGGATTTTGGCACTGGATGAAGAAATGTTCCCTTTTGCTAAATGGGCTATAAATAATAATTTGTCAATATCAGCCTCTAAATCGTGTGTATGCCATTTTACTAGAGGAAGGACGAATCCTTTGGGAGACTTGGTTGTCCTAAGTGGTTTAAATTTTTCCGTCTGTACGTCAGTTAAATTTCTATGACTCATTATTGACCGAAAAGTATTATAGAAAAACCATATCGAACTAACCCTTAATAAAACGGGAAAAATATTTCAATTTACTGAGGTGTTTTTCAGCAACAAGATGGGGGGCAGACCCCAAAATATCTTTGATGTTCTTTAGGGCGTGTATCCGGAGCACGTTGGATTTTGGTTCTATCTTTTATGGTAGTGCGAGTAACGTTCACATCAATAAATTAAAAGTGTTTAGAAAAAAGTGTCTACAGAGATGTTTGGGCTGTTTGTCTGACACCCCAATAAAGGTTTTGGACATAGAAAGTTTTGAACCTCCTCTTGAAATTCGGATCGGAAAGCTGGCAGCAAACATTGTAGTAAAATTGATGGCAACAAATAGCACATTGTACAACAAAATAGCATTCCTAAATATAAGTGTCTTGACTAAAACATTCTGGGTAAAGAAAAAACTCCCTCCCTTAGTACAGGCGTACCTAGAGACTGCTAAACTTAAATTTTCCCTGTATAAAAATAATATCTGGCCAAGTTTTGTATTGGAATATGAGGTTCACTACAACAAATTCATCGTTGCACTACTTAGGGATTATTCGGAAATTCCTCTAGTGGCGGTGTATTCGGTCTTCCTCAGTGACTTCTATGCTATATGTCCTTCAAACCCCTATTTTATTTTTACTGATGATTCAAAAACCAGAGACGGTGTGGGATGTGCCTAGTTTGACCCACAGAAAAACAAAAACGCTATGATAAGGCTTCCTCCAGGGTTTAGCATATATTCAGCTGATGTTTTTGTAATTTATAAAGAAGTAGAATATGTAGGCGCTAATGAAGTCAATGGTGAGACCATTCTAATTTTGTCAGATTCAATGAGTGCGTTACAAAGCTTAGGGAACCTTAACTTAAAATCTGTTATAAATCATTTAGTAATATGGGTAGCCCAAAAGATATGTGAAGTTAAACAAACGAAAAACATTGACATCCGCTTTCTTTGGGTTCGGGGCCATTCAGGCATAGAGGGTAGGTAATTCAGTGGTTGATAGTCTAGCGAAACGAGCCATCACTGAAGGAAAAGAGGCATTGACCTAAACCCCTACAGGATGCAAGGAGTAAAATCAGATCCCAAATGATAGAAAAATGGCGTATACAGGGTGAATTGCTACTCGTGCTACAAACTTCTCCAGTAGATTCTTCACCCTAAAATGAACAAAAAAGTTCATATTGTCCATGGTCCGATTCTCAACCATTTCAGAGTAATTTCGCTTTTTATCGATTTTGAAAGATATCACGTCCTGGCGTCGGAAAATCGTGATATCTTTTAATCTAAACATTTCTCTGAAAATCTAATAGCACCGTTGAAATTCCCGTTAATTTTTCAATAAGAAGATGACGGTGGCAAAATGTTTGGGCTAATTTTTTGTGTTTTATTTCAGCCAGAACTACAAAAAGAGTGGAAAATTGTGTAAATCGGAAAGTGTATAAAGTAATCCAGAGTTTCTAATTTTAGTCTCAGAAGGCAGCAAATTTGAGGAAAACTACCTGATTTAATAACGCTTCCAACGCACTCGTCATTTTCTTATTTAGTGGTTGTGAGACCAAGATGTTGATGACAAAAAGAGAAAAAATGGTGGTTCAAGGATTGCTAATGTTTGAGAGTGACTTGCTACTCGTGCTACAAACTTCACCAGTAGATTCTTGACCCTAAAATGAACAAAAAAGTTCATATTGACCATGGTCCGATTCTCAACCATTTCAGAGTAATTTCGCTTTTTATCGATTTTGAAAGATATCACGTCCTGGCGTCGGAAAATCGTGATATCTTTTAATCTAAACATTTCTCTTAAAATCTATAAGCACCGTTGAAATCCCCGTTAATTTTTCAATAAGAAGATGAAGGTGGCAAAACGTTTGGGTCTTTCTTCCTTGACCTTCTAGCTGTTTGTAAACTTCTTAAGCATTACATACTAAATGGGCATTAAATTAAATTAAAAAATTTCAATGGAATTATGATTTTGATTCTCTCTAAAAATTAACGGGGATTTCAACGGTGCTTATAGATTTTAAGAGAAATGTTTAGATTAAAAGATATCACGATTTTCCGACGCCAGGACGTGATATCTTTCAAAATCGATAAAAAGCGAAATTACTCTGAAATGGTTGAGAATCGGACCATGGTCAATATGAACTTTTTTGTTCATTTTAGGGTCAAGAATCTACTGGTGAAGTTTGTAGCACGAGTAGCAATTCACCCTGTATATAACACTGACACTCCTACGGGGGCTTTCTTTACTTCCATTAATCCCAATATAAACGAGAAGCCCTGGTTTCACAACGTCAAATGGTCAAAGAAGTATTGTACTATTATGATTAGGTTAAGAACAAATCATGGGATCTGTGGAGTATATTTAGAAAGGATCAAATAACGTAGGGACAAATTATGTGAAACATGGAAGGTAACTAAGGATCTTGAACACATCATTATGATTTGTAAAAGATATTACAAGGAAAGGAGTTTGCTCTTTGAGAGCTTGTATTTAATGAAAGAAGTAGATAAACCGTTCAACTACAGATCGTTGTCACAAAAGAAAGAAGAAAAGGTTTGCATGTATACAGTGAATTTTGTGCAACAATGCAATCTACTTATATGACAAGATCGGTAAACGGCCTTCACTAAAGATGTAAAATTTAGAGAGATATTGGGTGGGAGTGTTGGGTGAGGTCTGTGGAGGGTGGAGGAGGGCTCCCTGAGCATGTACAGCTCCGGTGGTCTAGGAGACGTGGACTTTTCCATAGATATTTCGATGTAAATGTTTTTTATCCACGTCTCCGCAGAGACTACTGTACGGAAAGTAATTGCATAAATTGAAATTATTATGAAAGGATCAGCCCGCTTTATCCGCCGGTTCGTCCGTTGCTGCCGGCTCCGCCCGGTCCTTTTTGACACTCGTACTTGTGGCCAATACAGAAATAGTAAGGCCAAAAAAAAAAAAAAAAAAAGGACTAACGACTAAATCATCAAAACGTCCATTAATTAATTCTAAATATATATGGTATAATTCTATTATGTATTGGTGAGTTATGTTGTATAGTGTAGTTGTTATATGCAAGTGAAGATTCTATTATTTCATGTGAAAGAAGAATGGTGTTATATATGTTGTATTACTTGTTATATATATTATTACATGATATAGATATTGTAGGGATATATTGAGGGATATTTAGGAAAGTGGCGTCAAAGCAAAAACATTAATAGATACATTGTTTACACTTTCAAATTTTCGAATCTCATCTACAGAGGTGGGGAAACGAACACATGAAAAATCGTAGCCATTCTCCATATTGAAATAGACTGACACTCCTTCGGAATGTGCGAAAACGAATTTCTACAAAATAGCGTATTTAAAACCCACTTCATCATTGCTAACAACATTAATGACGGCTTTAGTGTTGGCTATTTTCTCTGGTAAGGGAATGAATTTTTTCCCTCTTAGTGGGATATATTTACTAACCTTTAGAAGCAAACCGTTAATTTTATGTAATGTCCACCCACTACCTTTCATGGAAGATTCATCCATTTCTTTTTTAAGTTTCTCTGAGGTCTCGTCGTATATCAAATCGAGATCGGTTTCTCTTATAATTATCATGTTTTTTGTTTTAAAAGCCCTAGCCGTAATATCACCGGTAATTGAATTTATATATTCACACTCTAAAACTACATTTATTTTCACGCCGTCCATCGAATTACGAATATAATTAATCTGTTTAGTAGTCAGAATATTATTAATAGAAAAGAAGAAATGAGCATCGTTAATGTTATGTATATTTTTCAAGAAGAAATTTTTTAATTTTTCGCTAAACGCACTTTCTATTTCTACGAACCAGTCACTATCTTCAGTTTGCTTGGTTCTAAACTTCTTCAAGAAAATAAGATCATCCGATTGTTTACGTTTTTTACATAACTGCTTGTGGGTTTTATTTTCAACAGGTGAAGGAGATACATACCCGCATTTACCGCAAATTAAACTGCACAATTCAATAAACAATTCTTCATTGTCAAATGGCTATTAAGGGGCATACCTGTTCATATTCTGTTCTGGATTGCTGGTCGTCAAAAACATAATCACAGTGGCTACAAATAAGAGTATAGAGCACATTGGAAGTAGGAGAATCCTGGCTTTATGAATCACTAGCTGACCTAAACAGAGCAGTACTCGTGTTGTCGGGAAAGTGCATCCGCCGCCCACCATGTGGCATTTAAGACTGTTCAACTGGCGGGACGATGTTCAACAGTAAAACGGTACTGCTGTAGCTTAACAGCCCACCGGGCAAGGCGTTCTTGTGGATCTTTCAGACTGTTGAGCTATTTTAATGCCATATGGTCCGTGATCACCTTAAACTACATGCCTTCCAGGTAAGGCCTGAACTTTTCAATCCCCCATAATACGGCGAGACATTCATGCTCAGTTTTCGTGTATTTCCGCTCCGCCCCAGTAGAGTCCTCCTCGCGTATGTTATCGGCTTCTCCCCGTCCTCGTAGATCTGCGATAAAATCGTACCTAAGCCCGTCGTCGAGGCATCCGATTGTAAGAGGAACAGTTTTGAGAAGTTTGGCCAGGTCACGATTAGGGCTGAGACCAACTTCTCTTTTATAAACCCAAAAGCCTTATTTTGATTGGGCCCCCAATTTAACCTTCTCCCCTTCTTTAATAGGTATTCACAGGTCAACCCTCACGGGCTGCACCCACTCCTCCCCGGATGACCACCCACCCCATGTGGTATTTGCTACTGGTCGTCGGGTAAAGGCCGGGCCCCTCGGGGCTTCGTAGACCGACCCTCTCAGGTCGAACCACACCACCCCCAAAGTCCAGCAGCCGCCCCAATCAGTATTTGCTACTTCACTGAATGAACAGTTGCAATCCTCTGTTTATTCAGCCTCCGAATAGACCCTAACAGTGGTGCCAAGAGTAGGCAAGTGGTCGCGGAAACGGGATTGGTTGTTTCTTTCATTTCACCGTTCCCCATCCACTACCCTGCACGTGTTCGAGGGACTCCGTAGGCGTAGCCTCCGCGTCCTCGAACGCTATACGCTTCGGTGGTCCGATCCAGCAGGATGATCACATCCCAACTACGAAAGGTGGTGGATATGAAAAAAAACGGCAGCTGGTACTCTACTCAATGAGTCGTGGAAGTAAGATGGATTAGACGAAAACCAGAGCGAGGCCTCATCGATACGACCTCGCTCGTTCTCACGTTTAATACCTCGACACTTCCAAAAAATACAAAAGCTATCTATTGAACGTTCTCATTATGCCCCTATGTCCCAGCACCTATGCGTTGTTACAAGTGTCTTCGCTTTGGGCATACACCGATGTAAATCAGAAGTAAGCTTATGTTAGTATGGCTTCGATGTGCATGAGTGGCAACCCCGTTTAGACGAACCAATATGTGTTAATTGTAAGTGGAACCACCATGCGCCTCGCTGCTTATTTTTGTGTAGGGGAAGGTGAGGTTCAAGAATTTAAGAAAACAGAGAGAACGTTCACAACATTTATTTTAATACACTTCCGTTTTTACATATGAATACGACCATACAAAATCTTAATTATACTAGCAAGTCAGCCACAACTATAAATCTGGGATGAGCTTATTTGCAAACGGACTTACCCCAAACGATGCTTGCCATGCTCGCCAATACAAGCTTCCATATCATACCTTCGTCCTCCGGGATCTTCTTCCTGTAGCTTCCTGGGTCCTCGGCAGTCGAATCATTTCGACGTGTCGGAATGGCTGGTCCTTCCTGGCTCTAGCCGTCGGTTTGAGCCTTCTCTGCTAGACTCTCTTCCTCTCTGTCTGTTCTTCTCCTAGACACTCTTTCTTCCTTCCTCTCTGTCTGTTCTCATCTCTTGATTTCCAAATCATCCCTTTTTATACCGGTTTCTCTAGTAGGGGTGGAAAGGAAAATCAAATGTGGGGGGAGTACCGACGCCGGCGAAGACTGGGTTCTCTCACCTGGTTGACTCGAACCCAATTTATGAGGTCCCATGTCACTAGTGAAAACCTTTCAGCCTTAAGTAACTGGACGTTAGTTATTTATTTGATCGGTTGTCCACTTATTGCGACTTTGTGTTTCCCAGGTTTGTGGGGAACCTCCTGATGGTCCCTGTCAGGGTCTACGACACCCTTCAGATTTACACCCCTTTTTTTGGGTGGTCCTTTAAACTAAGGTTTTTCTTATTGTATCAATTACCATTTACACTAAGACGGGGACCGGCTTACATAACTATAAAAAATAAAATGACCTCAAGAAGATCCAATACAACATCAGTTTAAACTACGTAGGTCGATCAACGTCAACTATAAAAAATAAACTTCAACGGAGCCATGCTCCAGGATTTGGCCCAGTGGAGAGCAGGCTGTATAAGTGAATTCCTTGTATAATATTTGACACTTATGTCGCTGGGGCCATTAATTCCAACAAAATAATTTTGCTCTCGGAGAAGTGAAGATTTTTCCAGTAAAGCTTTGCCGAGGGATAAATAAAACTAGGCAATTTGTCCTAAAACACAGGATTAAGTAGGGCGAATGCTCTCTGGGTGGCGGGAAATTGATAATCTTGTTATTCCAATAGTCAGTCGCCCCTGTCGGAGCCGCTCCCTCTACCACTCTTGTATAAATTTTGTTGATTTATATTAAATATCACCGATTCGTTTAACTGCAAAATCCCTTAAAAAACGTCTCTTGGGCCCTGTAACACCTCATCCGTCTATTTATATTTACAATCTTACAAGTTGCATTTGATAATTGAATCTGAACGATGGTGAAAATCGTTAGGGGACTTTTGTAACCTTCTAATTATTTCAACATTTAAGGACAGTTAGATTATACGCTTTACACGTATTATAAATTGAATTTATGAATGTTTTGAACATTTAAAAAATCTTTGTGTAACGTATGAATAATTTGAACTTGAATTTATGTCTTTAATAATTACAGTTTTATTAGTAAGGAAAGATAGCTCCCTTCAAAAAAAGTGCCATTGTGTTTTTGTTTTATTATTATTGTTAAGTAACATTAGTTTATTTCCCGTGTAGAAATGTGTGGTGATTAGAGACCGTTAAACGATAATTATTCAGAAAAATTTTATTCTCTACATTCAAATCTTCTAGCGGTCCCCGAGGACACAATTTATGTATAAATTCTTCTTCCCAGTTTTCTATTAGACTAGTTTGTCGGGATTTTGACAATGTAAAGATTTCTAGTTTTCGACCAGATAGATTTTGCAGACGAGTTTTTATTTATGGAAGAAAAATATTCACGCCAGGACGGTTTTTTAAGTTATTGCATAACTATTTTTTTAATTTAATATAGTTTTTCAACGAAAGAACGATTCATGAATTTCGTTGCTGCCGCTTTTCTTTAAATTTTTTGATTGCAATCTGTGTTCCACCAGGACATTGTTATTTTGTGCTTTCCGTACATTCTATTTCTCGTCATTCCTCCATCTAAAAATTGTTACTACTATTGGTGCTGTTATAAAATTATAATGTAATAAAATATGTTTCAAAGACGAGATGTAAGCGTATTTTATGAATTTATTCATAAACTAAATTGACTACAAATGACGAAACTTGTGAAATGATTAATAAAAATAGATCATTAAGAAATATTATTAGAAATAGTAATAATTACTTACTCTAGAAAGACGAAGGAAAAATTCGCAGTCAGTGTTTTGCTCTCGAGGAGATAGCAACAAATAAACATAGTTAATCCTTCAGGGAGTACCTGGCTTTTTAATTAATCCTCACTTCAGAAAACAAAAACGTATTGAAACCTTGAACAACTTAAAGCAAACTCGGTATAAACCCTCTGATTCAGGTCCGTTTATTGTTTTATTGGATAGCAGTGAGAATAGTGCAGGAA
Organism: Cimex lectularius; assembly: GCF_000648675.2. Lineage (NCBI taxonomy): Eukaryota > Metazoa > Arthropoda > Insecta > Hemiptera > Cimicidae > Cimex > Cimex lectularius. The sequence goes on from NW_019392702.1 coordinate 38,807, forward strand.
ATATCCATCCGATGATCTTAGGGAAAATGATATAGCAAGAAAACAAATCTATAACAAACAAAATTGTAAATAATCAGTAGCAGGCCGCAATAGAATAAAAATTGAGACTAAAACTTATTTATCAGCTAACACACTAATCGACCTGGATATTTTTAAAGAAAAAGATCTGAATTGTTATATTCCTTCATTTTTCGTATGTAAAAGGGTAGTTATTGGAAATGTGCCAACGGAATTAAGTGAAGAAGAAATTCTTAACAATGTATGTTCACCGATGAGTACATGTTGTGCCTCGTACATGAAAGGTCGTGTTTACGCACTGCTCTACTCCCGAGATGAATAACTATAAGTCGAAATGTATACGCCAGCTGATGAGGTCAATCACACCGCCGTGCTAAGAAACTTGCCACCCAACGTTAACTGTCAATAAATAACACAATATCTTACTGGAAAAAAGTATGAGCACAATCAAAGTCACACAAATGACTAAGAAAGACTTGTCTGGTAAAGTGTTTAAATTTCCGTTATTTATGGTTACGTTTGGCAATACTGTGAATATTAAAGATATGGCTGCTCATAATAAAGTACGCAACTGCATTGTGAACTGGGAGCGCTATAACAACTTCAGTGTGGTGTCACTCAGTGTTACAAGTGGCAATATTTTAACCATATTGTTAAGAATTGTTATCACAAGCCGAAATGTTTAAAATGTACCGAATCACATCTGGCTGAGAGGTTTACTGATCCGACTGAAAGCCATCCTGAATTTAAATGAAACATTACTCAAAAACAAAATAAAATGTGCCGGTTATAGTACTTATAGAAATGACAATAGCAAGGGAGTTGCTGTAATAATTTAAAATAATATTAAACACTATGCTATCAATCTTCCTGATCACGGCCGTTAGTTATGTGCTGGAGCTACCTGGTAAAGAGGTTCTAATTATTGCAGCTTATATTTCTCCTTCAATAAAGCTATTAGAGTATAATGACTTGGTTTTTTTGGTTATTTGATTATTATTTGGTCTGCACAGGCATGTTATTGTAGTTGGTGTTCTGAACTGCAGGCACTTAGTAACAACAGAAATGGTGCTGCTAATTAAAGTGTCACCTATACTACTGCTGGTGCAATCAGATTTTAAATTGGCCAACAAATGATAAAGTTATGGCAAAAAGTTTGTTCTGTTATTAATTCCAATAATTTGCTTCTTCACTAAAGTAAACATTCATTGCCTTTATTGTTTACATTATGTCATTGTTTGTCTGACAAAAACCCTCGGATCCCGTAACCTGTTTATTTTAACATTTTAACTGACATTTTTGAAATGGAATTTTAATAAAACTTGGCAATATGTACAAGCGGTTTTCATTACATGTTATTGCACCATCATGTCCTTTTACCACCTCTTAGATTATTAGAGAATCGAATATAAATAAATAAATCGTGTTAAGGTTTGCAATTAAAACCAAACTGCCTTGTTTTTCTTTATCCAATGTAAATTCAAAATAAATTTACGGAAATATGCATTATTATATATGAAATTTGATTTGGGTTACATTAAACATAATCCCTTGGTTTAATGATTCAATGTTCGCAAAAATAAAATAAGTACAATAGAGTTACACTATGATCCACAGATCCTTGGAGTCAGTCACATGACATTATCCAACTAACAAGGCTAACGACGGGGGATCACCAAATTTAATAAAACGTTTTTTGGTCATTCTAGGTCGACAATATTACGTGGTTGAGCATTTTTCGCAGTAGGAAATGAAAACAGAGAACAAATATTTTAGGTAATTTACTTTTTTTTGTTTGTTTACGCTGGCATATTACCCATGAAGTTTTCTATTTTAATTTTACTGTCGAGCTGTATCGGCCGACCAGGCCCCCGCCGCGCGCCTGCACCCACTCAACTCATTCCTCTACTAAATTTTCATGGTTGAAGATAATTAAAAAGTAACGTTTATCGACTTTAGAAATCCATAGATTATGTTGACTGCTGATGGATTGTTGCTTATTAGAACAGATTCTAAGTTTATTGGTTTGGAAACGTTTGGGACTTTGCTCAGAATTTTTAGCAGTTTGTCTCTTTCATTTTCGTATTCTGGGCATTCAAAAATTATGTGGGAAGGATTTGAAGGGCAATCGCAAGTGGGACAGTTTGGAGACGAAGCCAAGCCGATTCTCTTCTTGTAGCTACCCCATAGACCATGATTTGTCTTCATTCTAAAAAGAGTAGAATAGAACTCCATTGACATTCCTTCTGGGCTATCGCCTTCCGAAAACCATGGTTTTTTCTTGAGCTCAGGGAACAGAGACCTGTTATTGCCGACATTTGATGTGTTGTATTTTTCTTGCCACAGATTTCTACAAAAGTTTTTCTCGTCATCTTTAGGAATTTTAATGTCAAAGATTGGACGTGATATTGCAGCCTGCTTTGCAAGTGCGTCCACCGTTTCATTTTGCCATAAGCCTGAATGCCCTTTCACCCATCACAATGCCACCCTTTTTCCCATGAATTTTGTCTCTAGCATTTTCCTACAGATTTGGGCAAAAATATAGTTTCTGCATTTATATTCTGGGGTAATGTTATTTAACCTTTCTACAATGCTTCGACAGTCTATGAGAATACAGAATTTAGAATCACTCAATTTTCGTATGTAATCGAGAGCGCTATCTATCGCAATTAGTTCTGCAGTATAATCAGACATTGAAGTTGGAAGCGAATGTTGTTCCTTGTATTGATGTTTAGGGTCAAAAAGGGCATAACCTGTTTTGCCATCTATGGAAGAGCCGTCAGTAAATACGTACACATGTTCCGGATATATCTCGTTAATGTCGGCTAGGAATTCTTTTTGAGCAATATAAGGATCGAGCTGGGAATAATCTTTAAAAATGTTGTGTCGAAATTGTTAATTAGTACCTCGTACTCCATCTGATACATGGGGTCCACAGGGCTTTTAAAAAGGGTGTAGATGTAAGGAACCGACTGGAGGAAGGCCGACACCAGGGTGGGGATTTGTTTTTTTGGTGAAAGGCTGAGGTTAGAACTTTTTCAGTGAGTGTAACTATTTTATTAAATGTAGGACTTTCCTGACAAAAAAGTTTGAAGGAAGTTAAACGCTAATTTTAAGGGCCTCATTTCCAGAGGGGACTCACAGGCTTCGGCTTCTAACGCAACTATGGGGATGCTTGGTAGACCTCCAAGAATTCGCCTTATACATGCATTCCGAAGTGTATCAATTTTCTTTAAGAGCGATTGGGAAGCTGCTCCATAAAAAATAGCCCCATAGTCGAATACGGATCGTATTGAGGATTTGTAATACAGCATACCTATCGTCGGATCAGCACCCCATTTATTACTGCAGAAACTTTTTAGCATGTTAAACAGCTGTTCCCCTTTCAACAGCAATTGTTTAATATGTAGATTCCATGTAAGTTTTCTATCTAACTAAAGACCCAAGAACTTGGCATTGAATCTAACTGGGAGTTCATAATTGCTTAGGTTTTCTACATCACCTAGGTTTATTCGCCGTTTTTTAGAGAAAGGACAGAGAAAATATTTTTGCTCAGAGATATCCAAACCGTTTGCTTCCATCCAAACCTTCAGATTCCCTAGTGCTCTATTTAACTTGGTTTTACTGCTTTCAATTGAATCTTCTACAGCGTATATACAGATGTCGTCCGCGTATTATGTCATTCTGACATCATCGGAATTAGCAGTTGCTAAGTCGGAGGTGTAAATTGCATACAATAACGGGCTCAAAATACCCCCCTGGGGGAGGCCCTTGTATGAGGTTTTCGGACCGTAATAGGAACCGTTTGCGCAAAATAATATTTTTCTGTCTATGATTAAAGCCAAAGTATTCTTAACTAGTTTGTTAGGAATACCCATTTTTATCATTTTCTGCCCTAAGACGTAAATATTTACATTGTCGTACGCTCTACTTATGTCCAGAAATAGACTTAGGACACATTTTTTTTCAGCGAATGAGACATTGATGTCTGTAATCAGTTTAGCTTTACATAGTTTTAAAAGCATACTTTTCTTATTTTGTCGTGCATATATTTCACGTGTGTGGTGTTTAGTGACCGTTAATCAATGATTATTCGGAGATGGTGAGATGCGGTCTGGTGTGACGTAGGTTTTAGAAAAACATTTTCTTTATCGTGCTACCGTTTCGATCATTATTGAGATCATCTTCAGGGCCTGGGATTTACAAATATTGTTTAAATTTAACAAATCCATCTAGGATGCGGAACAAAATGAATTTATGCACTGCAGTTTTTTTATTTTTATTTTTTTTTAAATATTCAATGGAAGTATTTTTACTCACTCAAACTGTTTGTTTTCTGCGTAATTGTATCATTCTCGTGTGCCCAGTGAGATATTGCTGTTTTATGTTTATATACATTGGATTTTGAAGGGGTGGGGAAGGAAGTCGGGATAGAAAGAAATTTTTATATGAGGAATCGGCTTCTTTGAGGTGAAAGGACGACAAGCCAAAAACTTATTTCACCGCAGATAAAAAAAATCCGTTGATGACAATTTAAGTCTTTATAAGGTAAGAGGGAAAAATGAAGAACTGACTAAGATTCAAGATAAAAATCATAGAGTACCTATGATTTCAAAAGGAAACGACACTTTTATTAACTCCATTAGCCAGAAATCGACTCAAAATATAGATTATGATGATACTGAGAAGAGAAATAATAAAACTCATTTGATAAATAATTATAAATTGATATTTTCCAAAAGGAAATACGATGTTGAAAAAGTAAAACACACAGAAGCTGAAATCAAACTTTTGGAAGATAGATATTACATTAAAAAACCCTGCAGGAACTCTATCCAGACGGTAAGGAAATAGAATCTCAGATAACAAAACTATTAATATATGTTCAATAATATGTATGTTTAATGAAGAATTGTAATTCCCCGTTTGCATCCCTAGTCACCCGCGCATATAAGCATGAAGAAAATAAAAGGTGTCGTTTCTGCACCGATTTTCGTGGGTGGTACAGTTTTAGATATAAATTTGGCTTTTAGATCAATTCCTGTAAAAAAAAGAAGAACGAGGGAAAACTGGTTTTGTAACACAAGAAGTACACTGGCAATGGATACGTCTTCCATTTGGTTTGAAAACATCACTTCTATTTTCCAGGGAACGTTGGCAAATATTTTTATGCCAAACATGGAAGAGAAATAAAATGAGAACAATCCGCCCAATCGGGTTGTTTTCCCATATGGGTCCGGCAACTAAACCGTACGAATTATGTCAATACACAAGTTATGGATTTGGTGGCAATAGTTCCTCGAAACGATATCAGTAGGTAAAATGTGGAAGTTCTGGCACAGGTGGAGGTGGAGGTGTTGTCAGACCCCATGGGCCCAATGTGTGTTCCATGAACNTTCTTATTATAGTTAACTTCCTAACTATAATTTCAAGAATTTTTTTATACACACAAAAAATATAATTAACTTTTCTTGCTTTCTCATATCTCCTATGTTACAACACTTACGGATTGAACAATCTACCTTAGAGGTTCGCTGAAGTGGATCTGTTAGGGCTCTGACGAAGGAAATTTCGTCGAGTGTAGTCACGAAGCCACGAACTTAGACCCTTAGAGCAATTTGGCCGGTTCGTTCCACTAAAACGTCTGTTTTAAAAGTTACGATCTAATCCATTTCATTTAAGTTTGAGTACAGTGTTTTATTCCACAATAGTTATATTCTCATTAACAATTTTCATTTACTTTATACTAAACTATTTTTTGTAAAACAGTTATCAGATACCACAAAACGCATATAAATAATAGATGGGTTGATTGCAAATCTTTCACCTCTCACTACATATATATTCGAAAAGATATATACGAAAAGACTTAATCATAAAAGAACCTCAATTGACAAAAACCGATTATCACTCAAACTGTTCCGAAACCTGGTGCTATGTAGTAGACGGAAACTTTTCACATTTCCAATAACACAGAAATAGAACGATAAGGAAACTTTCTCCCCAGCCGAACTCCAAATCACACATTGACTTTTAAAACTAATATAAACTACAATTTTACGACATTGAAATGCAGTAGTTTCACAAAATCTGGCGGGAAAAGTGAAATGAAAATAGCTTATTGAAGCATAAATGTTTTTGTTCTGTAAACAACGTAATAAACATAATTGATTCGATAATATTTCAAAGTCTGGATAATATGTCATTTGAGACAAGAGCTTATAGCTTGTAAATACCCTTGTTAATTAATTACAAGATGATGAAGTGTGAATAACAGGTTTATTACTTATTCATGCTAGTCAGCTTTACAATCTGCAATTAACCATCTCATTTGTAAAATAACAACCTTCTAATTCTTTAAGAAGTTTCATCAATTTATAATTCTTTACTATATTAGACCTATATTAGATGATATTTCCTCTTTCTATTTAAGAGATTTATAATAAATTTTATTTAATCACAAACATTTCTTACTGTATATCCTTGACAACTAGTTCCAAAAGTTGGTAGAAGTTTATTTCCATTAGATTTTCACGCAAGAGTTCAATATGCAGTTGTTAAAGTTTCCTTATCCTTCAAAGGTGATTTTGGTTTTATTTGATGTTGTGAGGTTGTGTTTTCCGAACTGAAGGAACACGAAAACCTAATTTAAAAATTATACAAAAAAAAAAAGATGGACTTATATTTCTGCTGAAGTATGGGATGAAGTTACATTAGATAATATTTGTGTAATTTATAATATTTTTTTATGTAAGTGCATTACTTTTACACAAACACACACAATCAGACACACACACACACACACACACACACACACACACACACACACACACATGTTTTTTTAAGTATAAACGACGATTAACGGAATAGTTAATTATTTAAAGCACTTGATAAAAATGTGTTTAACACCGTATGTTTTTTTGCATAACTGGATGAAATGGATAGTGGAAGATTGAAACTTCTGAGAAACAATTGGAGGAAATTGCAGCGAGAGTCACGCGAAAAGGAAACTGGATGATATGATGAACAGTAATTAAAAGTAACTCCAGAGGATTCCTCATTTGGTTAAACGATGAATTTACAATCAAAAAATATATATTCTAAAATAGCGAATCTTATTAAACAAAAATAAATAGCATATATTCTAGTTTTTACCTCTACGATTTGGGACCATTCATTCCGATTTTCATAGTTGTACAGATATGATCTTATTTCACTAAATTCCAGTGCACAGGTTTTCATTTTGTTGTTATCAAATGAATCAAAAATATATACAAAACAAAATCGTCCAAGAAATTTTTTTCTAATTTTTTGTACGCCTCTACTTAAAACTACCACTGAAAAAATTAATAACTTAAAAATTTGAAATATTCAGGGCGTGGGTAGTTTTTCAGTCGGCCTTACGAAAGTTGTATCTGACTACAGGAGTATAAAGCGTCTTATGAATGCAGGTTTCAATAATAACTAAACGTGATCGCTATGATGTTCTAGGACATGGAGGGAGAGGCGAAGCTCAAGTCGATTGCGCTCAACTTCCCGGTGTAAATAATTAAGTACGTGGGGACTCCCATTGTTAAGTAGCATCATACCGTAATCATATATAATATCTCCTATACTCCCACCTCTGGAGTCTGTCGACTACGACCTACGACCTCCGTTGGACTTCTCTGCTTGTGCAGGAAAATCACAGGAGTTTCCCCGGTAGAAGATGAGTCTCCTGTAGCGCTGTGACGATCATTTGTTCGACCGCCTTACTATTAGGCCGTTCTGACTCGAATATCTGCCCTAAAGCCAGAAACAAACTTACCCGACGCTACCCGATGCTACCCGACTCAAATCAAAACTCCGACTTTCCATAAGGTTGCATTACCCCCGTGCACATCTACCCGATGCTATGCCACGCTAACCTACCCGACGCTCTGCGATCTCCACTGTCCAGATTTTCGTCGGGTCGCATCGAATACAGTCAAAGACAAAAGAACCGGACACTCATATTTTTATTCAAACTACATGTATTATTGCCGTTATATTAATTATAACACTTATTTTAATATAAACCAAATTAACTGTGATTAAAAATTAATTAGTTTTTATTTAAAGAATTAAGTTTAATGGTTTGTTAGAAAATGAATCAAAACACCGGAATACGATTTTTTGATATAATGAATTTAACTAACAATTTATTGTACTCGCGTCGGCGGTACATTTACTAAAATTGGAACAATTTATTACACGGTTTTGCTCATAAAATTTAATTAACAATTTATTTCATAGTTTTGCTCGTAAAATTACACCATTTTCTAATGTCGGGTAGCATCAGAACAGGACACTCATATTTTTTGTAGTTTATTTCAAACTAAGTACATGTTATATTAATTACAACATGTTATTTTAATGTAAGCCAAATTAAACGAGATAAAAAATGCATAAATTGTTATAAACATCAAATGGTACTCGGGTACAGGCTTGTGTTTTCTAAAAAATGATCCATATGTTCCAAGCTCGATTGATTTTGGTGTTGTGAATTTTCTGTGGCGGTTGTCTGGTTATTTAAGTGATGAATTTCTTCTACAGTGTAATTTGGACGGTGTTGACCGAATTTAGAATTTTGCTGTGTGAAAAAATTATGGGGTTCTCTGAACGATTGTCTATTTTGTATCGACATGGGTGTCGGTTTGATGTCACGTCCGTTCGCGGCTTGAATTCGCGGGGCGAACATGGTGTTTTGTGAGTTTTGTGTTAGATTTTGTGTTTTGAGGGAAATTACAATATTAATTGGGGAATCTTGCTGGGTGTTTATTAGGTGTTGTGGAAAAATTAGAATATTGATTGGGGAATCTTGCTGGGTGTCTACTCTGTGGTTGAAAGCGAGGTTTCCTTGACGGATAATTGTCTGGTTCCTGAAATGCTTTCAAAAACTGAAAATCATTCGTGAGGATATTTAGTGCTTATGTGAAATTACTAGTCCGCATCAGTGAGCCTAGGGGTTCTTTTAGACCTCTAAGTAAGACACGGAGTGCGACGCCTCTCGCATAGTCAATTAAAGTGTTGGCTTGAAGGGGATTGCGGTTTTCAAAATATGCTATTTGTAAGTTTAACAAGTTTTGTATTCGTTGATAGAACTCGTATGGTTTTTCATTTTATTGTGTTAGTCTATAGATTTCAATCCGGAGAGTGAATGCGTCCCTTTTGTCGGCGTATCCCTCTAACAATGAAGTTTTAAATCTGCCCAGTTTGACACGTTACTATTTTCAATCACTTGAGCTGCAGGACCTTTTATTTTATTTCTTAAACACGAAAGTAGGTATACATTTTGGAAATCATTAGGGTGGTGAGTATATAAAAATGTGTTTACTAATTTGTGCGATATGTCTGTGAATCGTGTTAGAACAGTTGGGTCTCCATTGAATACCGGGGCCATGTCCAGAAATTCTCTTTTAAATTCTGGGAGAGCCATTTTGGATATTTGTTAACAATTAATAAAAATTTTGGTTTTTAAGAATATGTTAATAATATTACAAATTTAACTGGGATTATTTTAAATATTGTCTTACATAAAAACGAAAGCTCCTACGGCCATATTCGCTAGTCCCGAGGGTCTAGAAGTTCGATGTTGTCGGGGAGGAATGTTCATATGCGCTGAACTCTTCACCGATTGTTGATTGTCCAATTGCCGATTAACCGTTGAAATGGAAAGTTACTCAATATTTATTCAATCACTTTCCACAATGTCCAGTCCGACTGCCCCAGTTAAATAATTTGTTTTGTCGACTGCGTTTTTAAAAAAACTTTTATTCAAGAAATTACAAATAAGAGCTGATATACATTCAGTTCTTTATGAATCTAAATCAAACAACATTGGATAAGGCAGGATTGAACCCGGAACCGTCAGCGAAAAACAGAATAGCTCTCACATCAACGCCCCCACGTTGTTTTTTCAATGCGTTACAAGGTAACCTTTACGAGTTCAGAACTTCACCCAACCGAGAAATTGGTTTTTGACTCCTAATAAAATTATATTCCCTACAGGTTAAAAATATGAAATTTATTTGATTTAACAATAATTTAGCTATTCTCTAATTTAAATTAAATGACATTTATTAAAATTGTTAGTTAAAATTTTTAAAAGAGTCGAAAAATTCAGTTGGAGTTGGAGTTATGATCAAGTACATGGGTTTATGTGTAGAGGGATCGACGAACGCATGTGTAAGAAGAGTATGGGCATGTGTAAGGAGTAGGGGGGTGTGACGAAATAAACTTGTATGATCATGCATCATCTCCCACGACTCACTCTATCAAGGAATATCGAAGTGTGTACACACACGTATTGGTAAGTAAGTTTTCATTTATTATACTTATTATTACTTTACAATTGTATTATACTTTTCTATAAATTATCATACTTTTTATAGGAAAAACAACAATATATTAAAAAAAAAGACAATCATATTAGTTGTCATTTGCGAAAAAAGACAACAACATTGGTAAAATTTCTCAATTGCGAATTGGAATTGAATACGAGATAGAAAAATCCCAACAAATAAACACCACGAACGGTACAAATTCCATGAGCGAGGTGTGAGGCGGTCCGAGAAAGTTAGACTTTGACCGAGGCGGTACCAGACGCCTGTCAGACCCCATGAGGAAGGCTCTGAGAAGGCCGAAAGGGAGTGGATGGTGGGCGGGGGGATTAGTATCGCCAAATAAGGTGGAGGGATGGGGCAGAAGTCTATACACAGTCATACCCCTGGCTGGAAAGGTGGTGGGGACGGAGTCACACATGGAAAAACACAGTTGGATTAAATGGATTAATTCCCCGTTCGTGACGTCACATTCAGAAAAACACTGATACGGTAAAATGGCCAAATTCCCCGGTCGTGACGTCAGCCTCCGCTTCACCAAACTTTATACTCTTATCAGACCCGACGAGGTGAGTGTCTGAAAGAAGGTAAAGAGGTCCGGCCCAATTGTCCATATTACTTAAACATGACATCAGTCAAACATTTTTTAAATTGTAAGGACTTTTTAATGAGTCGTGTTTAGTATGTTGCTCAATAGGCTATTAGAAGCGTATACTTGTTTTCCTTATTTATACAGGCTGTAAACTTGAATAGGTTTTTATCTTGTATTGTATTTATATTATATCTTGCCTTTGTATTGGTGGAAAGAACAAATTTCACACCAATAACAAATCAAATCTTAGAAAGAACAACATTTTTTCCAAAAGGTGAATCATTCCAAAGCGAAACGTCAACTTAGTACTTCCCGTCAATAACTTAAGTTTAATACAAGTTGAGGTTTGGTTTCTATCCTTTAGTTCAAGATTTTATGGTTTCCCAGATGTCAATTTTCTCCTGGCGTTACGGACAAATGCGGTTTGCCTTTTCTAATCGGATGAGAGGGCTAGTTATTTGTTTGACTTGTGGTCAGTAGTCCCTTCACATTGAAAAAGTTTGGAAAGCCTTTCAACTGAGATTTGTCTGGTTTTTTCATAGACTGTTTTCTACTCAGGACGTGTAATCCTCTTATCGTTGATCTCACAAGTTATACAAGTCTGTACACATTTCCCGAAGGAATAAATACTTTCCAGACAAAATTTGAATTGGTCAAACATTTATTTTTAATTTACTTCGACGTTGGAAACCTTTCAAACCGGTCCTGCGTCCGTCTTCATTAGCGGATTTTTACGTTACTATTAACAAAAAGTTTTCTAACTTGAAAAAAAACTCAACGCCGCATTTAGCAATGAAAATACATAATATAGAAGCACATAAAATAATATAAACAAATTAAGTAGCATCAATTTGGAATTTAACTGAACGACTCGAGATCATGCATTCCATAAATAAAAACGAATGAACATATTTTGCAATGAACGTGAGAGGGTTAAAAATAACGAAGTAGGATTAAAACGAATAATTATATATAAACAACTTATGATAATTGCGCTGTAGATTTCAAAATTTTAACAAATATGGTCATGAAACGAAGGTTGTGGCATACGTTGATTGTTCATTTTGCTTCTCTGTTCATTATTGCGTATTGGTGGACGAAAAAGGACGTCACCTTTAGTTTGTTTAATTTTAGTTACATTTTGTGTTATACTTTTATTATACCTTTTGTAATACAACAGTGATAGGAGTAACACTTAGGGCAGATATTCGAGTCAGAACATTGGCCTAATAGTAAGGCGGTCGAACAAATGATCGTTACACATGGTAGCAGAGATATCATCTTCAGTAATACACCTATTACTAGTTGCGATCTGCGAACTCTGGTTTGAAAATAAATTAATAAAATAAAAAATTTGTATTTTCCTATGTAATACTGTTATTGTTATTTTGTTTAATATTTTGCCTACTGCATGCGCCAACTTTAATAACTTTTAATTTCGTTCGTTTATTATTCCTATCCTTTAAATCCACGGAAATTTATTTCCGAATATAGAAATTGAAACGTTTAAGAAGGAATTAGCCGGAGCGGCGCCTGTTGAAAGCCTATCAGTTAATCCTCTGTTGAATAAACAAAAGCAACCGATTTTAAAATTAAAATAATTCGCAAAATGACATCAAATATACAAACTCAAGATCCACTCCCCCAAACCCATGATGTAAATGCTAATTTATGTAAAGCATGTGCAATACCAGCCATTGCGGATGATTCTTCTATCTGTTCGGTTTGTAAAGATATTTTCCATTTTGCATGTGATAACATTGGAAAGAGGGAGGCATGGATAAAAATGACGATAGCCAGGCGCGATTCTTGGAAATGTAATAATTGCACAAGTAACTCATCACACAAACAAATAGCCGACTTGACTAGAAAATTAAACCAGGCTTTGGAATTAATAAAATCCCTTCAAGAACAAAACCAAGCAATAAAACAACAGTTACATGCTAAAGCACAAAAACTAGAACCCAACAATAGTCAAGAACTTTTTATTTCCACTGTAACACATGGAGTCGGCCCAAAAAACAGAGATCCCAAATTTGAAATTACCCCCGATCAGAATGTAACTTTAGACATGCCTTCAGCAGTTTCCAACCATACGTTCCCTAGATATCTCGAGAGTCTAATAAACGAAGTTCCACAGTTTAAAACCAACGATCCATGGTCAATCATATCGTTCAGCGAAAAAATGTACGATTTAAATATCAATAACGCGCAATGGTTCGATGAAATCTTTCGGCAAATCGGAGTATCGAATTCAATCCTAACGCAAATTTTAAATTGTGCGGGCGACAATGAAATAAAATTTTCATATGTTTCAAATTATGTAATTACCCAATTAATTAATGTCCGGACTCGTACCTTTTTAATATCCCGTAAGGTTTTGAGAGCACAAAAGAATAACGAATCTTTTAGGGTCTATGTTTATGACATAAAAAAATCTGCAACTATACTAGGAAATTACTCAGAGGCCAAGATTTTGGATATTATTATATCGTGAGTAAACCTTAACAACTCGTTTTCAATTTATGGAAACGCCAAACAATTTGCAACAATTAGAGAATTTAATTTTACAAGTAGAACGGCTCGAAGTAGCAGTGAAGACGGACTGGCAAAGATCAAATTACAGTAATTTCCGCTATAGAAATTTTCGAGCAAATCTATATAATCAAAATACAGCAACTCCTTCTCGGGGAAGCCGGGGAAATAATGTAGTCACAAAATTTCAATTGAATAAGAATGTACCTCCCGGGCATGAGGGTAAACTGCGTCCACACATATTACACACTCCCCCTACCTACACTTACACTGACATAAGCACACTAACAGTACACACCCTAGGGCTACCGTCCCTAGCAAGGTTCTTGAGACGAAATAAAAATCTCACGTTCTGGGATTGGCGACCCAGTACGTACATAACTCCGCCACACCTAACACTAGGTGGTGTGAGGGCGGAGGACTTGGAAGGTGTCTGGGCCTCCGTCAGCATGCCACCACAAATACACAGGCCGATGCACGCGGCCAAGGGCCTCGGAACCCGAATATAACAAACGCACATTACCGTGCACAAAACACAACAAATACAACATACAATTCTCATCTGGAGGGGCGATGTCCAGGTCTCTTTGGGTGTCCGTGAAACCTGTTCCTGTGAGGGTACCAGAGGAAAACTGGGTTACGGCACTCCCAGGCCGCGAGGTAGGACAGGGACCCGAACCCCGGACTAGCCACCGGGGAGGCTGTCCTATCACCTCGTGTATAATGTTGTGGTGCCTAGTACCGCCAGCTGGCGACTGGATGGTAACAGTGCTGGGCACCACGGCGGGCTCTCCTGATTTTAGTACAGATTTAGCGCGATCGAGTCGTTAGCCTCACCATCCCTGGCCACCCGGGTAGAATGGGCTCCATTGGTGGACCCCACCTAAGTGACCACGTTCCGATATTTTTGAAGAGTTCCCTCTCGAGAGGAGTATATCACACTCCTACGAAGTGGAGCCTGAAGCGTGCGGATTGGGAGCTTTTCTCTGCGACGGTGTCGGCACCTCAATTAACAGGGGATGTCGACACTGATCTCCTCCTTTTTGAGCGGGAGATCAACCGCGCTGCGGGCAGATCCATCCCCACGAGCGGTGGGTCTACTTGTAGGGCACCGTTCCTTGGTGGAGCGATGCCTGCGGCCGTGCACACGCGGAGAAAAAGCGAGAATTCCAGCGCTTCAGAAGACATCCGACGTAAGTGAACCTTGTAAATTTTAAAGTAAAAAGGACTAGAGAGAGGCGTACCTTGTCCCAAGCCAAAAAGGATAGACTGGCGAGGTATGTCTCTGAAATGAATTGCCACACCTCCGCCAAGGAAGTGTGGGACAAGGTCAGAGCAATCTCTGGTCGATCCAAACCTCCGTGGGTACCGATATTGATCACCGATCGCGGGAGTGTGACGGAAGCGTCGAAAGTTGCCGAAGAACTGGCGCGGCATTTCGCCGCTGTGCAGTAACGAGACATATTCCGATACCTTCCGACAAAGGAAAACCGAGACGGAACGCACTGAGATCGATTTCGGCGGAGGCACCAGAAAAAGGTACAATATGCCTCTGACGATGGGAGAGTTCGAGTCCGCGTTGAGGCGTGATCGGAATTCAAGCCCCGGGTGTGACGGGATCCCATATGAGATGCTTCGCCACCTTCCCCAGGGTGCGAAGCGGCGCTTGTTCGACATGTTCAACAATATATAGGATTCGGGCTCTTACCCCGATCGTTGGCGAGAAGCGCTTATCATACCTATCCTTAAAGAGGGTAAGAACCCAAGCCTGGCTACGAGTTACAGACCGAGTTCGTTGGCAACCTGCTTGAGCAAAGTCCTGGAGTCTATGGACAACGGTCGTCTGAACTGGCACCACTAGACAAAGGGATTTTAAAGACAGTATCAGGCGAGATTGCGTAGGAATCGCTCTGCGATGGATCATGCAGTCTTCTCGAGGGAGACCTTCAGGACACGTTCTTGAACAAGAGCACGTTCTGACCGTGTTCTTCGACCTCGAGAAGGAGATACGCGACACTACGGAAATGTCACAGTTTCGGTCTATGAGGCAAATTACCACGGTAACTCCGTGGTTTTCTGGACAACCGTGGGTTCCGAGGAAGGCTGGAACTGTGCTCTCTAGCGAGCACATTCAGGAGAACGGTATCCCTCAGGGTTCGGTGATGAGCGTTGCGCTTTTCTTGGTAGCGGTGAACCGTATCGCTGACGTCTCCCCCCTCAGATAAAGAAAATTCTCTTTGTAGACGACCTCTGCTTCAACGGTAAGGATCTGGCGGAGGTCGGCGGTAGGATGCAGTCGGAGATAAACGATGTGGCTGCCATAGCCGAGGAAACCGGGTTTACTTTTCCACTTCGAAAACGGTGTGTGTTCACTTTTGAAGATGGAGGGCCCATAGCCCCCTTCAACTCTGCCTGAGGGGCACACCTGTGACGTACGAGGAAAAGGTGCGGTTCCTCGGCCTCCTGTGTGATGAGAAGTGAGATGGTAGGCACACATCGTGTCGTCGAGGTCCAGAGCAGGAAAGCCCTCTCACTGTTGAAATTTGTTGGTCACTTTAGGTGGAGAGCGGACGGGGAGATTCTGCTAAAAAATTTTGTCTCTCTGCTTTGTTCGAGGATCTTTGGGATGTATGGCTTATTCCTCGGCCCGAAAAACGCGCCTGAGAAAGCTCAACAGGCTCTATTATCAGGGTCTCAGAGCAATCTCGGGGGCGTTCAGGACCAGCCTCTTGGCCAGTCTGTGCTGCGAGCTGGGGGTCTTGCCTCCCGAACTTCGGAGATAGCAACTCACCCTTGGCTACGCGGCCGGGTTCTTGGCCAAGCCGGAGCAACCCCTCGCTATGAAAATCATCCACTGCCCGTACAGAGTAGTTTACGACAGGCTTCGCTCGTGTAGGCATGCCGCCGGACTTAAGAAAATTTCTCGAGCACTGCAGCGAGTTTCTGGGTCCCCTGTTCCGCTGTTTAGGGGAAAATGGTTTTTTTTTATTGTATATGGTATGTCTTATGTGTTGTATGTCTATATGTTTTGTCTGAGTATATGTATTTATTTGCGTGAATGACGAGAGGTGAGGGTGAAATATAACGTCATCATCACCCCTCGAATTCAGAGAGCGTAAGAGTCTGTGTTCGGGGTCAATGGCGGAATATTTATAAATGTACTCCATCGACCCCAATCTAGATTAGTTTGAGTATAGGGTCGGTGGAGGAATACCAAGTACTACACCGACCAAACGGAATGAGTGTACTGTATGGATGTATTTATGTGTATGAATGTATTTATTTGTATGAATGTAGTGTTTGAAAGGGTAAATAGANCATGGAATCATGAACTCTTAATTGTACCTAATTTACCATCACAAATTATCCTAGGCTTAGACTTTTTAGGAAAAACTCATATGTCCATAGACCCGGCAAATACAAAAGTTTATTCAAATTTAACCCTTTAATTATAATCCGACCACCAAATTGCAAACGTATTCACAAGGGTGAGGCCCGAAAATGTTTATAAACTCTTTCAAGAATCTTATCCGGATGTCCTCACTCCTAAATTGGGTTGTACAAACGTCATGACATACGATATCACTCTGAAGGAAGTAGTCTTGGATTCTCGGAAATCGAGAGTCTGCTACCGCTCAGGGCCCGAGCGGTACACCAGATTCATAAATCTAAGATCGACCAACTCCTGAAAGATTCAGTTATTGTACCCGATACGTCACATTTTACATCATCCTGTTTCCTAGTCCCAAAGAACCAACAGGAGATGGTCAAAAGAATTTCAGGCTTGTCATCGATTACAGAGAACTTAATTCAAAAATGAATTACATTGCTCACCAAATCCCCACTATAGAGAAGGCCATAATCCATTTACACTCCGGAAAATATTTTTCTGTTTTTGACTTAAATACCGCCTACAGCCAAATCCCTATTAACGAAAATTCCCAAAAGTTAACTTCATTCCACGTCCCGTTGGGTACTTATGCTTTTAGACGAGTACCTTTCGGTTTATCCACAGGGAGACAAGTTTTGTCCATGTTACTCGAAAAGATTTTCGGTGATCTAATATTTAAATTTTTATTTATTTTTTATTTTGATGATTTAGTTATTTATTCAAACAGCTACGAGGCGCACATTAATCATTTAACAGTATTTTTTAATCGGCTAAGGAAATCGGGGCTAACCGTTAACTCTCAGAAAATACAACTTGCGCATTCCGAAATTAACTTTTTAGGGACAAAATAAAACATAAGCAGGTATCTATCGACCCAGAACGCATTCGTGCTATCCTAGAAATACCTTGGCCCGAGACACCTCGTGGAGAAGCCCAATCTCTGGGCTCTATCAATTTTTTCTCCCGCTTTATACCGGATTTAGCGAAAATTGCTCAGCCTCTTAATGAACTGAGAAAAAAGAAATCTCAACTAATTTGGACCCAAGAATGCCAACAGGCATGGGAAAATTTGCAGAAAATTCGGCATGTTTAGCACAAGAGGTCGATCGGGCTTGGAAGCCAATAGCGTTCGCCTCGAGAAGCTTAAACAAGCCGAAGAAAACTATGGAACTTATGACTTAGAAGCTCTAGCCATTATCTTTGCCCTTGAAAAGTTCCGCGTTTTTCGAGAACACGATGAGTTCGATTTATACACAGACCATAAGGCCCTTACCAGTGTTATTAACATGCAACACCAGAGCGGTCCACATGCGCGGTTTGCGATTCGTGTAATGTCGTTTAGATACAAAGTACATAAATGGAAAACAAAATACAATTAAATTATTATCACGTAATCCGGTTGGGGACTTAGATACCAAAAAAAGACAGAAATAAACATTTTACATACAAGTCCCGAATGCTTCTAAGATTTCAACAGGGAGCAAAACCTAGACAATAAAAACAATAATTGAAAATATTAAAGAGGGCAAAAATCATGTAAAATATGTTCTAAAAAATGTAAGGTTATATTATGTCCTAGAAAAAAATAGATTAAGAGCTGTCGTTCCTAAGTCACTTCAAGAACTAATATTTAAATATTATCCTTCCTCATTAATTGGTGGCCACCTTGGAATTTCATGAACACTTAACAAAATTAGAGACCTTTTCTTTTTCCAGGGGATGAAACGCTTTGTGATTTATCGGGTCAATCAATGTTTACAATGTGCACGTTGTAAAATTCCTCAAACATTACCGCAAGGGAAAATGTCAAGCTTTAGTTCAGAACGACCTTGTGAAAAACTTTTCATTGATTTCGCCGGCCCACTGCCTAACAGTTTCGGGTACAGATATATTTTTATCGCTGTTGACGATTTTTCGCTGTACTCGATTATTACCCAAACTAGGACTGCAACTGCTCAAACAGTCGTTAATATCATACATACCAAAATATTTCCATGCTTTGGATTCTGGGGAAAGGTCGTGTCGGACAATGCATCTATATTTCGCTCCAAAATATATAGAGAATTTTTACTGACGCACGCGGTACAACCCGAATATCTAATTCGTCATTATCCCAACCCCAGCAAAGCAGAAAGAGTTCTCAGGGATTTGAAAACAGCATTAGTAGCCTTTTACGGAGAAAATAAAAAAAGTGGTCCGCAGGCCTGAATTATTTACAACTTGCAATAAACTCGGCTTACCACTCTTCGTCAAAGACAACTCCCGGACGCTTATTTCTTGGGCGAGATTTAGTTACACCATTGAACTTAGAATGGGATATTTATTATGACGATCCTAACAGAACAAACACAGAACTGTGGGAATTAGCCTTAAAAAACATCCAGAAGGCAAGACTAAAATCTAAGCATTATTATGACAGGCGACACAAGGATGTTCAATTTTCCATAGGCGAAACAGTACTTCTCAAAGCCTACAATCTATCCGACAAAGGAAAACAGTTTACCGCAAAACTTGCGTACAGATATAGCGGACCTTATAAAATTACAACAAAATCGTCAGACGTC